>NC_052354.1:2286470-2298167 GCF_009727055.1 Benincasa hispida
GCCAGAGCTTTGATGTTTCAGATGCATGTTCCAAAATCCTTTTGGGATGATGCTGTTTCCACAGCTTGTTTCTTAATAAATCGCATGCCGTCTTCCATTCTTAAGGGTGAGATACCTTTTCGTACTTTATGCCCCAAGCAAAATTTGTTTCCCATTCCACCCAAAATATTTGGTTGTACCTGCTTTGTTTGGGATGTTCGGCCTTAGCATACCAAACTGGATCCAAAGTCCTTAAAATGTGTTTTCCTTGGTTATTCCCATGTCCAAAAAGGGTATCGGTGTTATTGTCTTAGTCTAAATAAATATTTCGTCTCTCCTGATATCACGTTTTTTTGAACATACCCCATTTTTTTCATCACCATCATTCTCTCCGAATAAGAGTCAGGGGGAGCATAAGGAAGTAGAGGATGATTTCCTTGTCTACACAGTTACTTCTCTCTTCGATCCTCTTCTTGATTCATCTCTACCTATGGCTACCTCTACTCTTCCACCCATCGTTAAGGTCTATACTCGATGACAACCTCCTTCAGTTCCATGCCCTGTACCAGAGTCTTCTTCGTCAGTGGATCCAAAAACGAGTGATGATCTCCCTATTGCTCTTTGTAAAGGTAAACGTACATGTGCTCATCCTATTTCCTCTTTTGTTTCATATAACCATTTGTCGCCTTCCACATGTTCATTCATTGCATCCTTAGAGTCTGTATCCATCCCTAAAACTGTTCATGAGGCTTTGTCTCATCCTGGTTGGTGTGCCACAATGGTGGAGGAGATGACTGCCTCAGATGATAATCATACTTGGGATTTAGTTTCTCTCCCTGCAGGAAAGAAGACTATCGGATGCAAATGGGTGTTTGCAGTTAAAGTCAATCCTGATGGTTCTGTATCTCAGTTAAAAGCGCGCCTCGTAGCGGAAGGCTACGCACAAACTTATGGTGTTGACTATGCTGATACTTTTTCTCCTGTAGCAAAAATGGCATCTGTGAGGTTGCTTATTTCATTAGCTTCAATCAATCATTGGTCTTTACATCAGCTTGATATTAAAAATGCATTTCTTCATGGTGATCTTCAAGAAGAGGTATATATGGAGCAACCACCAGGGTTTGTTGCTCAGGGGGAGAATGGAACGGTGTGTTGCCTTCGTAAATCCTTGTATGGATTAAAGCAGAGTCCACGAGCTTTGTTTGGTAAATTTAGTCAGGTGATTGAAAGCTTTGGAATGCGGAAGAGTAGGTTAGATCATTCAATCTTTTTTAAGAGATCTGAGGGTGGTGTCATCTTGTTAGTTGTATATGTGGATGATATTGTGATTACTGGTGATGATGTTTCAGGTATCCAGTCTCTAAAGACCTTTCTTCATAATCAATTCCATACAAAAGGATTTGAGCATGTTGAAATACTTCTTAGGAATTGAGGTAATAAGAAGCAAGAAAGGAATTCTATTATCACAGAGAAAATATGTACTTGATTGTTGACTGAAACAGGAAAGCTAGGGGCTAAGCCATGTAGTACCCCAATGATGCCCAACTTACAGCTCACAAAAGATGGAGAATTGCTAAAAGATCCTGAAAGATATAGGAGGTTAGTGGGTAAACTTAATTTTACAGTGACTCGACTCGACATAGCCTATTCAGTAAGTATTGTGAGTCAGTAATGTCATCGCCTACAGTTGATCATTGGGCTGCATTGGAACAGATTCTTTGTTATTTGAAGGCTGCTTCCGGGCGTGGTTTATTATATAAGGATTATGGTCATACTATAATATTGAATGTTTCTCAGACGCTGATTGGGCAGGATCTAAAGAAGACAGAAGATCAACTTAAGGGTATTGTATTTTTGTTGGTGGTAATTTGATTTCTTGGAAGAGTAAGAAGCAAAATGTGGTGTCACGTTCAAGTGTAGAATCAGAATATAAGAGCAATGGACAATCAGTGTGTGAATTGATTTGGATATATGAACTTCTTATTGAGTTGGGATTTGAAATCAACCACCGACAAAGTTATGGTGTGATAATCAAGCAGCACTTCATATTGCGTTTGATCCAGTATTTCATGAAGGGACTAAACATATTGAAGTTGATTGCATTTTGTACATGAGAAAATTCAACAAGGGTTGGTATCTACAGGATATGTGAAAATGGAGAAAAATAGGAGATATTCTTCATGAAAGCATTGGATGAAGACGTATAGATTATCTTGTACAAGTTGGGCATGATTAACATATATGCTCCAACTTGAGGGGGAGTGTTATAATTCTATAATTAGGATTTTCCATTCTTGTAAATATTTTGTGATATTTTCCTTTTATGATATTTTCCTTTTCTATGCTTTGTACACTTATATATATTCATATCTTTGGTGAATGAATAAAGTATTCTGATTCTTTCTCAAACCTAAGAGTTTTACAGTGGGGTTGGTGGAGGAAATAATAGAATCTTGAGAGAGCGTGAGAGGACTTCGAGCGATGCATGGTCCCTTGTAAGCTTCCACATTTCACTTTAGGCCCGAGTGAAGAAAGCTTTTTGTAATTATCCTTACAAGTTACACCTCACTTTACTTAGTTGGAGCCTCTTTTTACAATTTGACTCCTTTTTTTGTGGGCTTTGAAAATTCGATTATTCATTAAAAAAATAATAATAATAGAAAAATCTGGTAGAAGATCCTCTCGGAACATAAAAACCAAGTGGCATATTAAGGAATACTGCTCAATTTGTACACCAAACTTACATTAACCACTCGTGTAAATCTGTTATTTATCAGGTTCATGACAATATGAATTTGTTTTCACCCATTTACCCAAGCTTCTAGCTCATACCAAATGTTCCAGCATCAATGAGACAATATGCATTTGTGGAAAAATAAACAAGTGGATTTCAACGGGTTCGAGTATGTATATCCTTCCAAGTCGAGATAGAATTCCAAACTCTAATTTGCAAGAAGAGCCAAGTCGATCAGAACGAAGTAATGATGGTCATTACTTAAGAGTTGTTCTATTACCTTGTTCAAGCATGACTTGTTAAAACCCAATAACCCTTCTCTTCAGTTTAAAGATAATGCCCTATCACCCTCTAGGTTCCTCCATCCTTTTCAATCTTCTCTCAAATTCCTTTTCCTCCTATTTTTCCTTACTATCTCTGACTCTCAAATCTTTTCGTTCCCTACGTCGAGCATGTTCTATCCAACACATTAGTCCTTGTAGCACCCAATACGGAAACAAGAAAGATGTTGAAAAACCTAAAACTAGAGAGTAGAGTGTTCGATCGGACATGGAAAGTTAAAAGAGGTATGTCATAAACAAGCAAAACCATCAATAATCATGAGATGAGTTTTCTGAACTGTGGTAGAGCAAAAGAAGAATATTTCATTCATTATGAGGATACAAATTTTATACTTGCTCACAGCTTGTGCTGTCTATCAAATGGAAAAAATACAAAATTTCCTAATGTGTAGCTCCTATACATATGGAAGATATTTACAGAATGCTTTTTTTTTTTTAATGAGGAGCTGTTAACTGGTTAATTGATGATATGAAATAACAAAAGGGCAAAGAAAACCATGAAGATTACAGCAAACTATTGGGCAGTATACTTAAAAAATCACAACTTTCAAGATATTGGGCGGTAAACTTCGGCTGACAACTCTCAAGTTCTTATGTAGCCTAAATGATAAAATGAGAGAAATCTCCAAGAACCAAGATTGTAAATCTTTTATTAGAATGAATAATGTGTTTCATACAAGAGGGGAATGTTCATATTTATAGAGTTCTATTACAAGTAGGAGTAAAAAGGGAATTAACATAGAATATTGCCTAATTACCCAATTAACCCCTATTCTTCTTACATCATCCTACCCCTCCATCTCGAGTTTTAAAAAGAAAAAAATGAAACGATCAAGAAGTAAAATGAACTCGTTCAATGGCATATGGCAAACCAACCTCCTACATTTTGAACAAAATTATTCCGATTAAAGAAGTAAATCCGAGACAAAAAAAATCCAATATTGCCACCAAAAGATGAACTTCTCCATCAATCATAAACCCAAAAAAGAAGTTTCCATCAAGCTCATTCAAAACTGTAATCATAGGACCAATTACAAAAGAATTAGTTTCCGAAGAAAACCCTTCAAGAATCACATTTTCTTCATCTTTTGCTTCAAGTTCTTTGACGTTGTGGTAAACGATTTCCAATGCAATCGATGTGTCGTTCTTGGTCGATTTTTTGATTTCCGCCTACAAATTTAGAGTTACGATGTTCGATACCTCTTTTCCATCTTCTTCATTGGTTTTTTTTTCCTTCGCTCCATACTACTTCCGAATCAACATTTTCAAATTCTTCTTTTTTATCTTCTACTTCGCTCACGTGATTTTTGTCCCAATCACCTCCATCAACCACATGGGTCTCAACAAGATTATTCTCAAATTTATCTTCAAGATTTTCTATTTGAAAATTTTCCAAACATGATTCCTTTGTTTTTTCTTCCGTATATGAAATCAATCCATTCTTGAACTCTTGCAAATGACTTGATAATCGATCAATATGTTGAGTCATTTTTCCCAATGAACGTTGGATTTCTTTTGTTGTTTTCTTTATTCTCTCCAATACTATGGGATCAAAGTAGTCATTTTGTTGGATTATTGGATATGTTTCAATCTCGTAGTGGGTATAGGACTCATCCACTGGTTTTCTTGAATCAACCTTTCTTTATTTTCTCCAATGCTACGGGATCAAAGGGAATTAACTTAGAATATTGCCTAATTACCTAATTAAACCATATTCTTCTTACATCAGTTCTTTTACATCATCCTTCAAGTAAGTGATCACTTGATCGATTTTATTCTAGAATATTGGGCCATTTATTCCTCCTTTGGTTAATGAACTAGCTATTTGTCCCGGTCTCAAACAAAGGGAGTACAAAACAGCCCACTATTGGGTTTTCCTTCATAGAAATAAGATGAACCTGCTATGAGGAGCGTAGTGGTGAAGAAAGAAAGGAAACACCCCTTGTTTGTCTTACATTCAAAAATGTGATCGTAGATTCATTCCACCACATTCTGTGCATTATGTTTTGGATCATCTGGCCTTTGTCTATGCCTGGTTCCAAGTATTTGACTAAGTTTTCCCTTACCCTCAAGAAATGTTTGAATGAGGTGAGAGTTGGGACTTGAGAGTGTTTCCCATCAAGCTGATAGGCCTGGAAAATGTTTTAGTGTCCTCAAGTGGTCAATAATTTGGTTTCAACAACTTGAGTTTGGGAATAAAAGAGTTCCGGGGTCATCACACATGGTTTATGATTTATTCATATAACCAACAAATGAAGAAAGAAAAGAAAAGAAAAGAAAGAAACAGGCTGACTTTATAGAAGAACGAATTATGGAACTAACAACGTCTATAGACAACCTTACTTGAATAGTATCTAATCTAGATTGTACATCCTTGCTCCTTAAAAAGGGTTCTGTTGTAGTGCTTTCTTTAATATCTTGTGTATCCCTTGCTTCCTCCCTCCATGTTATTCTCTACATTATGGAAGGTGAAATTTTCTAAAGGTTAAATTCTGCGTGACAAGGTCTTACATGGGGTGTTATGGATTGGATTTAGATGGCATTCTTCCATCTTTTTGGAGGCTTCAACAGTGTATTCCCAATAGGAAGGCATCTGAAGACTAGGACCATTTGATCTGGAGTTGCTAGTCTTTCTTTTTTCCAAACAAGAAGACAAGAGTTTTGATTGAAGAATCCTGATTTGGCTCCTCTTGGGCTGCTTTGTTTTTAGGTCCTTTTTTTTCTGGCCAATGTTAGTCTCTTGTATCATTTCATTTATTCTTGATAAAAGCCTCCTGTTTTTTTATCCAAATAAATAAATAAATCTCCTGGGTTGGGTTGCCCTCCCCCTCCGTTTATGATTCTGTCTCATGAATATTGTACCTTATCCAAAAAAAGAATTATAGAAAACTACACAATTCTGGAAGATTATTTACAGAATCCTATGAAAATAATAACTTCTATTCTAAAACATATAGATAGATCTTGGGCAGCGGACCAACTTGCAGCTTAAACAAGTTTAATTATATCGCATGCCTGAGGCTTAAACATAGTTATTAGCCTCAGGTGCACATGTGCACGCACACACACATATATACATGTTCCTTACATTAATCTGAACGAATATGGCCTTGCTAAGGCATACATGCCTGACCATAATCACTTTAAAGAAATGAATGTGTCAATAGTCGGAGTTTAAAATTTTAAAGCTTCAACAGAAAAAACAGGAAGAGAGATTATGTGCGGTGAAGACCAATGGAGACAAATAGAAGGGAAAAAAACATATCGTAATTAAAAGGTTGCGAGTATATACAACTTACTTCTTTCAATCTGCGTTCTATTTCTTGCGTGGTTTTCAACATCTCTACTGCAGTCTGCAAGCGTGGTTTATGTTTGTATGCAATGACATTATATGCTGTCTGCATCCATAGAAATGCCACAAAAAAATAATAATAAATATATCTACTAACATATAGATTAAAAACTTCACTTAGAAATAGGACAAATAAATCTATATGAACTTCTAGGGGGTGTGTGGGGCTGAGTTGAGGAGTTAAACTATTAGAGTTAGTAAGTCTATGTTTGAGGTGTAGAATTGTAAGATGGAGTTTCTCGATAAATGTGCAAAATCGAGAAAGAGGAAAAGATAGAGTTCTTCGATAAATATGCAAACTTCAATATGCCACAAACAAATAATAATAAATATCTACTAACCCATAGATTAAAAAAACTTCACTTAGAAATAGGACAAATAAATTATATGTACTTTTAGGGGTGTATTGGGTTGAGTTGAGTTATGACGTCTAGAGTTAATATATTAGAGTTAGTAAGTTTGTGTTTGGGGTGTAGAGTTGTAAGATTGAGTTACTCGACAAATGTGCAAAATAGAGAAGGAGGAAAAGATAGAGTTCTTCTATAAATGTGCAAACTTCAATAGTGTTTACTATTAAAGTTGAGTTATTTAATACCAACTTATGAAGTTGGTGGGCCAAATACCCCCGAGAAAAATCACCCCATGAAAAAAAATGCATTTATTATTTTTAATAGCACCATTTTGTTCAATTAAACATTCTGCTCAAGGGGCATACCAGTTCTCTATACTTCAAGTCCCTAAAAGCTGCCTCCGCCAAATCTTTCTGTGGAACCAACTTGTACTTTGGAAGGAATTTAGACACTCCGATCAATACTTGTGCAAGTGCCCATGGTGGAACCATATCATCTGCAATCTAGAAAGGACTTTTGAGTTGATTGGAGCCCTAACCAACAAGGAAAGTATTCTAAAAAGTATTTTCTGAAAGGTACCTTGCACATTGGCGCAACAAGAACTGCACCACTCCATGAACGAGGTTGTTTTAGGTGTACCTTGAGAGCCACAGCTCCCCCCAAAGACTGCCCAAAGAGAAAGCTTGGGAGAGCACTATACGCCGGGTTCTCTGCCCTTGGAATCAAGTAAATAAATTTCTAATAAAGGATTGTCATTGAAAAACTGTTATTTTTTTAATGATTTCTGTTGAGACATAAGTAACATAAAACAAATATTTTACCGAGGCAGTACCCCTACCGAAGGTATTTTCCACAAAAACAAAGTTGTTACTTTTAAAAATTAAAAACTTTTTTTTTAAAAAAATAAAAATAAAAAACTTGGAGGATATGTTGGATCCTTTTTTTTAACTAGGCAGCAGGAGATAAAGTATAATCTTAACTTAAAGGATGAAGCAAAATATCATTCCTCAAGATTCAAGCTTACTCACTACCGTAAACATTTTTAGAATAGTTAACAACAAAAGTTGGTAAGTTAACACACCTTTCACTTTCGAGTAATGTTCGATGACGTCATCTACAATTCTGTCGAAGTTTGGTATAAAGCCATGGAGACCTTCTGAAAGACCAAATCCTGGATAATCCATAGAAAAGACGCCATATCCTGACAATGCTAACTTTCTTGCAATGCCTGAAACACGATACCACAAAAAAACATCAATATCTATTACAGTATACAAAACGACAAACTAGGCCATTTCTACTACTTGACAGGAGCCACATGCCTTCAAAGAAAAATGTGCAGGTGTCTCCATAGCCATGACAATAACACACCATTGCTTTAGGACGGACAGTCTCTGGAATCCAACTTTTTGAGAATATACTCAGCCCTCTGGAGTTGACTTCATATGTCTGTACCAAAAAGATTGACCGTCTTAGGTTGGAAAAAAATTGCACAGACTTCCAAAGAGTTAATAATATCTTAGCAAAGCACATGATTCTTTTTATCTTTCATTGATGACTGGTTCATATAACAGAGCAGCTTGAGAAAAGAGTTAATAATATCTTAGCAAAGCACATGATTCTTTTTATCTTTCATTGATGACTGGTTCATATAACAGAGCAGCTTGAGAAAAGAGTTAATAATATCTTAGCAAAGCACATGATTCTTTTTATCTTTTATCTTTTTTTTTTTTTTGACACAATATGAAGACTTCTATTAATATTAGATGAAATTGTATTGCAATTAACTTCTCTTCCACAGCCAAATGAATCGCATTACAAGTATCTATTTATATATCTGGAAAACAACCCAAAACACAACAATCAAGGTTTTTAAAATTTTTTAACTACTCCATAATGAATCTAATTCAGATACGTCCAACTTTATTTTGGACCTTCAATCGGGTCAGAGAGTCCTTTTCAAGAGAAACGTCAGTTTTTATAGATTGCTGGGGTGTATACTATTTTGTGGGTGATTTGAGAGGAATGGAATAGTAGGGTGTTTAGAGAGGTGAAGAGAGATCCTAATGATGTTTGGTCCTCTATTGGATTCCACGTTTCCCTTTGGGCTTCAATTTCAAGTTCTTTTTGCAATTATTCAATAGGCTCTATTTTGTGTAGTTTGAGTCCCTTTCATTAATGAGATTTCCTCTCTTTTTTCTTCTTGGTTTTTTGTATGCCCTTGTTTTCTTTATTTTTTCTCCATGAAAGTCGTTATTTCTATCCTAAACCAAAAATATTGGACCTTCATCTTCTCGAACCATTCATGTACGTCCCCTAGACAAGTCTAGATCTTGAACATTTCGCAAAATGATAAACAAATTGAAACAACAACATGCATTCAATTTTAGATATTACCTCTTCCATCTTCAATCCGTCGCTTGGTGTCTGAAAATGAAAAACAATAAAAGTCATTGAAATCCAACAGAAAATCGAATAGAATTCCAACAATCTAAAAACAAGATAAATAACAGCATATGGAATTACACCTTATAACATACACGAAGATGAAGCTAAGAAAAAATCAAAAAACCAAAATACCTTGAACAGAATGTGATCAACTCCGAGCTGAATATTTTTAAACGCCTCCCGCGCTCGGCGTCTGGTGGCCACGCCATCCATATTAGCATCAAGCAATTTCTGCAATTCATCATCGACACCTTGTAATTTCTTCCTCGGCGCCATTATCGCGTTCCTGAAGCTCCTCTTTCCTCTCAAACCTCCCTTATCGATGCATTCTACACCATTTCAGAAAGAACCTGTCAAAACCCGCAATACATTACAGAAAAGAAAAATCATCGAAAAAAGGATTCATCAAAATTGATCAAATGATTTTGAAATTTACGTGAGCGGGTGTTGGCAATTGTTGTTGCTATCTTCGGAAGGTTGCGTATGGAGAGAAAAGTAGCGAAGAAAAGAGAGGAACGGCATCTAAAAAGTTCTGAGGATCTGAATGCCATGTGGAGTTGACATGATTAGCTTTCGGGAATTGTTTAACCATAATCGAAAGGGAAAGTCAGAGCTCATACTTTTACCCATTTTGCTTTACTCTCTATTTTTTAGTTTTTATTTCATGGACTCTCTCCTCTCAGCCATACGTTTTTTAGTTCAATCTCTTCCTTCTCCACTGTCGTTTTCGAGTGCTTTAAATATTATTTTTTGTCCCTTTAACTATCTTAATTTTCAAATAGTATCCATTCCCGTTCAAATTCTTTTATTTAGTTTCCGTTTGGATTGATTTAAAAAATAATAATAAAGTGTAATTTATCTTTTTAACCGCTAAATATCATATTGTTTGGATGTTACAAGTTTCTTAGAATCTCCTGAATAAATGATTATTTTTATTGACCGACTTGTATATAAAACATTTGGATTTCTTTTAAATCTTTGGACGAGAATAAGAATAAATAATATTTATGTTTTGCATATAGTATATTTATACACGTTATACTTAAAAGTAGACAATATGTTTTCCAAAATTTAGATACTTGGAACGAAAAATCAAATATGATATTAAGTCCGGTAGATTTGATTAAAGATTTTGAAAAAGAAAATAAAATTCAAATACAAGAATAATATATGATATTTATATACTATATCTATTGTCTTCTATGGGAAGTGCATATAGAAAAAGATATGTTTTTCCTTCTAAGTTGTATTCACACATACTTGTTTAGTTGAAATATATGCAACAATGAACTTGGAGTTCATTGATCCAAATTCCTTTGATATGATGAGTCATTTTGGGTCAATAGTGAAAATAATTATTGAAAATATACATTGACATCCATTGAAGAACTAGAAGATTATTCCATCTAATAAATTGTCATGGTGTCGTGTTCTCGAGTGATTAATTATCAAACTCTTCCTAGCTAAAATTGAAATTGAACCTTTCCTACTTTTGGAACAGGTTCATGGTTTATGATTTTTGTTGGCGCATCCAGTCGATGATCACATATATACTTATTATTTTGTTTTGATAATGCTAGCGAATTTGTATCCCAAAATTTTGATAATTCATTGGGATAAGTGTTGAACATTTTGTAGCTTATGTTAGAATAGCAAAACTTCTAGATCTATATGAGATCATGTTATTGTGACTAATGAGCTTATGGCCAGAAGCCAAATATATTTCATATGTAAGATATGTAGTAAATGTTTAACTTGTTTCACAATGATGAAGTAATTAAAATCTATACTGAAATTTGAATTATTTACTACACAATTTAATTGCTATTAATGAAACAAATTTTCCAACATTAGGGGAGGAGTTACTGAAAATTTGAAAAAACAAATTGAATAAAATACATAATTATTCTCTCATTTTGATCATCATACAGATCACTTTGAACCAGAAGTTCAAAAGATAATTCATTTGTAAAATATTGCAAATTAATGCTAGATGCATTTACAGAACATTTACAGTTGTAAGAAAGTGACCAAGTTATATCTCAACGAAACAAGTTGTCAATACTAATGAGTCTACAACATGTTTAAAGCGTGATAGACAAATGAGTTTCAAAGATAAAGATCCTCGGAAAAAAAATAGTTAATCAATGACTCAATTGAGAATATGTATATTATCGAAGAAATTCTAAATATGAGCACTCATAAAAATCTTGAAGTAAATAAGGATAATATAAAGTTCTTGATAAATTATATGTCATGACAAGAAAAAAGATGAAACGATACTTAAATAAGTTGAAAACATTTTTGCATACAATGTTGCTCACGATATTATTTATGAAAATTAGTATTATATACCTTAGGTATATTGAAAATGAAAGGATACGCAAGTACCCATTGCGAAAAATATCACGTCCTAATTTTAATTTTACATAACGAGCAAAGAATATATGCGACGGAAGTAAAATACACATGATCAATTAAGCATAGATATAT
>NC_052354.1:2298172-2377951 GCF_009727055.1 Benincasa hispida
CATAGATATATATATATATATATATATATATATAGAAATTAAGAAGAAGAAAAGATTCGAAAAACATCCCATAAAGACTAATCTCTTCACGATTGCCTCTCCAAAATCTTCGAACACAAACAATAAAAAAAAAAACACACAGCAAAGTGTTTAGAAACAATAGATGCCACCACGTGGAGACCTCGGTATTCTCGAGGTAGAGAATCGTATAAAGTTTGTAGACTTCTTTGAATAATTTGGAGAATGAATTATTTTGTTCTAAGAAAAAAACTTTTCCAAAAAATCTTCAACAACTTCAATATTTTCAATACCATATAATTCCAACACATTTTGGATATTTATAATAGTGCAAATGGAAGATGAAAGAAGATTTCTTTTCATATTTCAAATAATAATGAGAGAAATTATTGAAGAAAATGAAAAGTTTATAAGTTATTTGAAGAAAATGAAATGTTTATATAATTAAAAATACATATAATTAAATAAAACTAGTTTTCATTTAATTAATATGTATTTTAATTAACAACCTATTTTATGTAATTAAAAATAATTAAAATTGAAATTTTATTTTTTATTTGAAAATCAGTTTCAAAATGGAAAAATAAAAAGAAAATTGGAAAACCTCAAAAGTTGGATTTTTCCACTATGGGTTTCAAGCTAACTCCTTAGTCACCTTTGTACTACATTTCTAGCTCAAATTTGAAGGTGGAACTAGAACCATATCATGCAATCAACATTTGCATGAAGCTCCTGAATATAAACAATCAGTTTTGAGTGAAAAAGCCCATGTAAATTGCTGAATTTTCTCCTGAAATTTGAAGTTGAAGAAGTGTTCTTCAAGCTGTGTAATAAACCTATCATTCTCCTCTCAATTCCGAAATTCAAGCTTGGTTTGAGTCCCACAACTCAACCTATGGCTCTTAGAGGATAGTAGGAAAGTCCTAGTGGTAGTTCACGACTAAAAGAATAAGACATCTAAATTTCAAGTTTGAAGAAGATCTTCAAAGGTATATATGAACCCCTCCTAATATCTCATGAACATGCTTATTTCAAAGCCAAAATTAATGAATTAAAATGCTTTGTGATCCTGTTTTCTTTTGTTGCACGTTTTTAGAAACTAACCATTGGTATCAATACATGTAATTAAACTAAACTAACTTTTATTTAATTTATATATATACTTTAATTTAATATTATAAAAACAAATTCTCTCAATTATCTAAGATGAATCAAATTCATATTAAGTTTGATATTTTATCTCAAATTATATCTCATATAGTTTTATATAAGTAATTATCTTTATCAATTTGAACAATTCAAATTAATTCAAATTAATCCGAATTAATTCAATTCTCATTTTTCTCCCAAATGAGATTAACTGTAAGTCACTCCACTAAAGACTGATAGCGCAACTCTTCACAAATTGCGAGCAAGTATAGTTGGGTCGACATTACCATTTTACCTCTCTAATTATATCTAACTTCTTAAATACCACTTTTTAGATCTCAAGCGCAGTGCAAAAAAAAAATATATATCATTTTCAAATTTTAATAACAAATTAACAAAGGAAATAAAATCTAGTAACCCTTACGATCATCGATGACTCTACAGGGCTTCACCAACTTTTTAGATATACGATCTTGGTTCCTCTACTGCAAATCAAGTGAACACCATTAAAAATGGTTTAGGAGTATTCTGTTGGGCTAGTAAGGTAGAAAAATGTGAGGGAATTTTCATCAAAAGCTAGAGAAAAAGAAAAAAAAAAACTAATTTTGTGATGCAATTGAGAAAGGAGGAAGTTAGGGAGAAGATCTCTCTCACTCACATATAACTCCCACGTTGGGAGTTTGTTATAACTAATTTATTTAAATTTATTTTTTATTTAATTAATTAATTAAATCAAATTTAATATATTTAATTGATTAATAATAAATATATTTAATTTTAAAATAAATTAAATTAAAAACTAATTTATTAAAATAAATCAAATAATTATATTTAATTAAATTAATTAATAATAATTAAATATCTCATATTTAATTAAATGTGCATTTGAATCATATTCTAATATATATCTCTCTCATAACACATAGTTTTAATTCAATTAATTAAATTGAACTAAATTAAATCATTAAATAATTATCCACTTAATTATTAAATTAAATATCACATATTTAATTTAACCTTATAATTAAATCACATTCGATTATTTTTCTCTCATATTACCTATAATTTTAATATTCATCTAATGTGCATTAATTTTAATCTATAGTTTTAATATGGATTCTATTCATATTAAAATTAATATTTGAACTTCTTCAAATATTTAATTCTCCTATTAAATTAATTTTTTAATCAAATTCAAAATAAATTTAGAGTATAAAGTTTAATTAAAATATAAATTTTATATTATAATGTATCACCATACATTATATTATTTCCCTTAGTAAATTTGAATATTTCAAATTACTTTAATTATCTCAATACCCTTTATGAGCTACCAGTGAGACCTAATGGACATACACATCAGAAGCTTCAACGATATGAGATTGATTGGCTAAACTCATTAACCAAATTAATCAATATTTATTAACTGTGGGTACACTCCACTATAGACCTACAGTTGCACTATTCTCATTGTAGATATATTTATGTGTCCATGAATATTGACCAATAATAACAAGTTAGTCCTTCACGAGTGTTCGTAACACCAGCTTGGTTAAATTACCATTTTACCCCTAGGTTACCTCATCCTTAAATATCAATGTTCTTCTAATGAACATCCTGTTTGTGGTCCAACCATCAAACAGAAACTCTTATCGACCACTTAAGGGAACATTTATCTACTTGCTCTAAAGTCAGGAAGAAGTGAATTCCATCTCGTTAAATTATTTTTCCAGCTCTCCACTCAGTCTTGTCCCTAAAATGGTAGGATTATTGTGACGGCAAACTGGACACTCTCACCCACACAAAATCAAAGGACAATCTCTCATGAATAGGAGTCCATAACTCACTCAGGATTAAGACTAAGTTGCCTAAGTCATCCTAGTAAAATAGAAATTTGATTAGTCAAGGGAGTTACATCTAGTGGTTATTTTTTTGTGGTATGGTCTTATGCAAACTCATTGCATAAGATACACTCACTCACATGTCGCCTACACGAATGCATTGGATCATTGCATTTGTATCAAATACAAAGTGGGATGTATCCATAGTGTCACCAAGATAAGATAATCATCCTTATCCATATACTATAGACCCTTTAGGTTATATCTTGAACACTGAGACTTATACAACAATCTAGAATGTTAGTTTATTAGATTAGGGTTATTTAGGCAAGATAAATACAAGATAAGCAACAACTATTTGTTGTAATAAACATTGATAACACTTTATTAATGATCGGTCAAATGTTACATTTACTGTCTACGAGTTTTAGGGCATAAAACTCAACTCTTACTTGAATTAAAACTCTAGTCAATGGGATGTGTATACAATAAATAATCCAAAGTAGGAAATGTCAAGTGTATAATGTACATTACATGAAAAGTAAAAATACAAATGTAATAAACTAGGGCATCCTTATACCCATTACACATCTTACACTTGCCTTAGATTATACTATATACATATCTCGCAGACCTAGACTCTCTAGATGACTCTCAAACATTTTAGCCGAGAAAGCCTTTGTAAATGGATCAACGATGTTATGCTCTGAAGCGATCTTGGTGACAATCACATCTTCTCGTTGCACAATATCTCATATCAGCACAATCTCTCATATCAAGAAATATTTCCTCTCTATATGCTTTCCTCGTTTATGGCTGCAAAGTTCTTTCGAGTTGGCTACTGCCCCACTATTGTCACAGTATAATGTAACGAGCAAGTCCATATTTGGAACAACTTCCAAATCTGTAAGGAACTTCCTGAGCCAAACTGATTCCTTAGCAACTTCACAAGTAGCTACATACTTAACCTCTATAATGGAGTCTACTATGCATCTCTGCTTGATGCTTCTCCAAACTATAACTCCCCCGTTAAGGATGAACACTGACTCTAACATAGATTTCCTAGAATCCTTGTCAGTTTGGAAGTCAGAGTCAGTGTACCTTAAACAAGATCCATCCATATGTCTCTACATACTTGTTTAAATTACATAAAATAACCTAGGATCTTAGTTCATTGGATTAAGTGTATATTCATAAAATAACAATTATTTTATCAATAACAATTTGTTTATACAAAGTTTACAAATTACGATAATACACAAGATTTAGGATACCGATCCTAATAATTTCCCACTTGTTCTAAAGCTTAATGAGCCTAATGTACAATACAAATAAAATACAAAATACAATAAACTAGGGCATACATTATACCCCAGTAACATCTCCTACTTGCCCTAGACAATATGTTGCATATCTCGTAGACCCAAACTTTCTAGATGACCCTTAAACAATTTAGTTGTGAGAGCCTTTGTAAACGGATCAGTAGCGTTATGCTCCGAAGCAATCTTCATAACAATCACGTCACCTCGATGCACAATCTCTCAAATCAAGTGATATTTTCATTCAATGTGTTTGTATCTACGATGACTCCTAGGTTCCTTAGAGTTTGCCACAACACCATTGTTATCACAATAAAGTGTGATGGGCAAAGACATATTTGGAAAAACTTCTAAATCAGTAAAGAACTTCTTAAGCCAAACAACCTATTTAGCAGATTCACAAGTAGTTATGTATTTGGCTTCCATAGTGGAGTCTGCGATGCATCCTTGCTTGATGCTTCACCAAACTATAGCTCCTCCATTCAGAGTAAACACTAACCTTGATGTGGATTTTTTAGAATCCCAATCCGTCTGAAAGTCAAAATCTGTGTATCTTGTAAGGATCAAATCCTTATCTCCATACACAAGCATATAGTCCCTTGTTCTCCGAAGATACTTGAGGATTAAATCCTTATCTCTCTACACAAGCATGCTCTACACATTGCATTATATATAATTGTTTATATTTAACCTATGTAATTACATGCTTCATGCTTTATAAATTTCATCAAATTAACATAACCATTATATTAAATAAATCATGAAATTAAATAATCAGGCATTATCTCATACATTATAACTATTAAAATATATAAAAATGCATGAGCTTACTTAATCTAAGGTGGGATTATATCTAAATAACATCCAAAAAGCATTTAAAAAACATATGAAGTGGTTAATTGCCCCCTAGGATAAAATTAAAGAATAAAATTATATTACTTTTACAAATTTTATCCTAAAAAGTCTTCAGTCGCTCAAAAATCGGACCAAAACTACTAGAACCAGCAGAAAACCGCTCGACCGAGCCAAAACTACTCAAACCAGATAAAAACCACTCCAATCGTCCAAAATCGCTTGTCCAGTCAATGAACAAGTCAAACTAGTCAACGAACCGCACGTCATGTTGGGGTTGATGCCCTAAATCTCGTAGAGTCCTATAGTTCGTACCCGTAGTCATGTTGGTCCGGACCGTTCATAATTCGACAAGTACTTCCGTATGGTGCGGTGGAATTATCAAATGACAACGGAACCAACATATTCAAAGTCAATAGGCAGCGAGTAAAGGCATACCATGGAGAAGACTGGCATCGCCAAGTCAATTGCATGGAACTAAGAGACTTTGAATGAAGAAGGAAGTAGGTGGTCCCTGCATTATCAACTGATCACAACTTATCAGGGACGCAAGTTTTGGGAAACCTGAAATTTCAACTCTTTTCTCCACTACTCGGAATTTTCACTATATTTTCAATTCTGATTTATCCTTACTTTACTATCACTATCGTTATTCTATAGAAAAAAAAAAAGAAAAAAAATTGCGATAACGATTTTTATTTTGTTTAAAATAATTTGACCCCCTATTTGTTTTTCTTACAACGATCGAGGCACTGAATTGCAGAAATGTTACGCGAAGCAGCACTTATCTTATTCCATCACTGCAACCCAACGAAGAGTGATTGCCGCGAAGATGGATGTGTCAACACAATGCGGGCGACAACGCAAAATTTAGGGGTGTACTCTTCCTTATCTTTATTTCCAATTTTGCGCTATCACATCGCTTTTTTTAGTTTTCAAAGTTTTATCACCGCGTCCTCTCTAATCACCGCAATCATTTAACATAGATAAATTTAGTGAGTTACTGCATTCTGTTCCAAGTATGATTTCAATGATGATAAATATGCATCTATTTCTTTCGTATACACTAGAGTCAACTTAGTCTTAAAATAGTCACCTCATGAAATATTTCTCGAAGTTAGGGGTGTGCTAGCTTTCTTTCAAACTTTCTTTACAACGCATTCTATGACCATCACATGACTTATTTTAATGTTGTGGCAATGAGGACATTGCTGCATTTTAAATTTGGGGGTGAGATATTTATTTTCGACCTTGCTATCTTCTAAAAAAAAATATTTTTGAAAATAACAACTCCACTGTCAATGCAATGGGAAACCCATGTTGATAAGAGTTAAGTTGTGAAAGGCACTTACCCGTAGTTGGATGTCCGTATGACACACGTGGGGGCAAGCCAAAACGAAAGTAAGTCACCAGGATCAATGCATAAATCAATGACCGCAACTCCACTGCCAAATTGGTATGAGTTTAGTCTGAGAAAGAGTGCATTGCTCGTAGTTGGATGTCCGCATGACACACGTGGGGGTAAGCCAAAATGAAGGCAAGGCACTCAGATCAGCGCAAGGTCAGAAAAAAAAATAGTAATGAAGAAATTTTTTGTGCAAGGATAAAATCATTTGACACCCCGGAAGAAAATCTTCTTTTAAAATAAATCATGCGATGTTCCGAAATTTAGTAAAGTCTTTTTGAAAGTTAAGCTTGCAATCCTTAAGTCTTAGAAATATTTTAGGAAGAGACTTGAATAAGACTTAAGGAAATTCTGGCATATAGGATTTGAACGGAGTATCCTTGAGAAATCTAGGGAAAGAACTTTCCAGTTAGCTTGCTAAAGGAATCTTTAGCATATGCTTGAGGACAAGCATTGTTTAAATTTGGGGGTGTGATAACGGGCAGAAATGCACGTTATCATAACACTAAGTTCTTACACAATGTTGGATTGCGTTGATGAAATATGTTAAATTGCGTCCATTAAGCATAAATTCTATAATATTGCGGTCGCATGCATCCAACGCATTAGAGCAATTGATCTTTATATTTTTGTGCAGAATATACGTTAATGCAATGCAAAGAGTGCGATCATAGGAATACATTGGTCGAGCGCAACTTCACCGCAAGACTTTGCGTTGATCGTGCTCGTAAACATTCACCCAAGAAGAATCACCGCAACTTGGTCAGCGCAATATGGTGGGTGCATCCGGATGAAAGAATAATTAAGAGCGATGGGACAGAAAGCTGATGACAGTTGGATCCAAATTAAGTTGACAGCCGATAATGGTCACGAAGTACATTCGACTTTATCGGTGATAATTATTCAGCGCGTCAATCAGGAATTAAAGTTGTCCCATCTGTACAACCGGGAGAGAGAAGCCGCCTTTCACTATTGATGCCCTATAAATACCAAGTGCATTCTTCAGAAAAGGGGTTGGTAAGTTAACAAGTTCACCAGTTGCTTCTGTTCATAGTTTTCTTTTCCATTTTACAGTGGAGCAAGAGAAGAATGGTGGCACCGGAGATCGTCCAGGGCAACTCGAGAGAGAACCTTGGGGCGTAAGAGCAGAGAGCGGGCCAACTCTCACAAGAGCGAGAATATTTTTAAAGCACGAGTAGAAACAGTGTAAACGCCTGGCAGCAAGAAATTGCTACCAAGCTCTTTACTGTACTTGCATTGTTATTTTGTACTTCATCTCATATCTATTTAATGGAAGTTCTATTTCTACATCTGCTCACTCTCTTAATACGCATGAGTAGCTAAACCAGTTGAATGGGTTGAGAAGAACTAAGCTATTATGACCTAGGAAGTTCATTGCTTTCGATTATCTTGTTTTATGTTGTGCAAAATACCCTTTAGAGTTACTCGAAAGAGAATCTAAAGAAAGAACCTAATGTCTCGAGAGAGCTAGGTTAGAATCTGGACTCGAAAGAGCAAGATTAGGCTTGTATAAACAAGAGATAGGGACTTAGAGATGAGCTCTGTTTGACAACTTGCATCGCATGCATCCTAGGAATGGGAATGATATTATGTGGTCGCATATTTGTGTGAATGTCATGTTGTCATCGCATAAATAGAGATAGAGGTTTATGTGTAAACCCTGTAGACTTATTACATATTTATTGCATGCGTTCTAGTCTTAAAAGCTGTAGCATTCACGTCGAGAGGTGGTTTACTATTGTATGCATGTTGTATGATCGCAAAGCATGAACGCATTCTAGGGAGTGTTAGCCGAAACTTTTCTCAACTCGTTCACCGCATATTCATCATATTTCCCGTTTACCTACTCTTTTCAAACTCTGCCGCATTCGTTATTTATTTTCATCAACGCAAATAACAAACCCAACGATTTATTTATTTAACTGGTTACTGCAAGTCTTCATAAAAATCACCAACGTAACTATTTTCACAAGTCCCTGTGTTCGACCCTAGACTTACTAGAAAACTCAGAGGAATTTACACTTGAATTCCGCTGGGGAAACTTGAGTGCAAAATGCAATTCCATCAATGCATATCATCCATATTTTCACTTAATAAAATAACGCATCAAGTTTTTGGCGCCGTTGTCGGGGACTTCGGCAAAATAGTTGTTAATGGTAATCTTTGTGATTTCTTTGCAGAACTCTCAATCTCTGGCGAACTACGACCCGAAGATTGAGAGAACATTTCGAAGGAGACTACAAGACCACCAACAACAACCACAATCTAATAAAGAAGAGATGGCGAAGCAGCCTAGAGGTGGAGCACCAAATGATAATAAGCGAATCGGATTCTATTGGCAAACGATCGCAATAGGCCCATTAGGGACTATGCATCGCCAAACCTCTATGATTTCTCTCCGGGAATCATGAGGCCTGCCCTCGACGGAAGTAGATTCGAGATGAAATCGGTGATGCTGCAGATGATCGACACTGCAGGTCAATTCGGAGGAAGGCGTGGCGAGGATCCGCACTCCCACCTCCAAAGTTTTATTGAAATCTGCAATATTTTTGTGTTCCCGAACATCTCTGCTGAAGAACTTCGTCTAACGTTGTTCCCATTTTCTTTCTGTGATCAGGCTAGGAAATGGGCTTATTCGCTCGAATCAAGAGAGATTACTTCTTGAGAGCAGGTAGTGGAGAAATTCATGAAAAAGTATTTTCCACCTACCGAGAACGCAAGACGAAGAAATCTTTTTACTAATTTTGAACAAGATATGGACGAATCGCTCAGCGATGCTTGGGCGAGGTTTAAAAGGTTGGTCCGAGATTGTCTGCATAATGGGCTACCAGACTGCCTTCAAATGGAAATTTTTTATCACGATTTGAATTCTGCTTCGCAGACCGCTGCCAATGCGGCAGTCGCTGGTGGTCTGCTTGACAAAACTTACAAGGAGGCTAAAAATATTCTGGACCGCATCTCCAAGAACCATGAAAACTGAAAGGAGAGTGACCAGAGATTGAGACTTAAAGATTCTGACGCAAATAACGATGCCATTGTTTCATTACAAAACCAAATGACCGCAATGATGAATTTGATTCAAGGAATGGCAATCAGCAGCCTAACATCGCAAGGTAAGTAAATTCACGAAATAATTCAAAACACTGCAAGGTATACGACTTGCGCTGATGGGCATGCGATGGAAGATTGCCCGCAAAATCCACAGCCTGTATATTCTGTAAAGAATAATCCATTTTCAAATACTTACAACCCCGGGTGGAGAAACCACCCCAATTTTGCTTGGAAGAATCAACAATAAAATTTTCAGTCTGTAGCGCAAAAAGAAGGGCCACAAGGATTCTTTCAACGCAACAACGGTCAACAGAGCAACCAAGCAAGTAGCTCGCAACAACCAACACAATCTTCTTCTCTAGAAAGCCTATTGAAGCAATATATAGAGAAAAACGAGACAGTGCTTCAAAGTCAGGCTACGTCCATCCGCAACCTTAAATTGCAAATAGGCCAGATTGCGAATGAGCTGAAAAGTAGACCGCAAGGGGCGTTGCCAAGTTCTACTGAACTTCCACGCAATCCAGGGGGATCAGGTAAGAAGCAATGTTTGGTTGTGATATTGCGTAGTGGAAGGACTGTGGAGGGAGAAAAGAAGGAACAGAGTAGAACAACTTCTATCGCAACTGAGCCTGAGATTGCGGTAACGCAAAAAGAAGAAAGAGAAAACGAAGCAGTGGAACCTGAGGTTGCGTCGACCTCAAAGTCAAATGAAATGGGAACCGTGAAAGTACAGTTACCACATTTCCCTCAGAGGCTAAGAAAGAAGAAAAACGAAGAGGTACAGTACCAACGTTTCTTATCTATGTTAAAGCAATTACATGTTAACATTCCTTTCAGTGAAGCAGTTGAGGAAATGTCTACCTATACCAAGTTTCTGAAGGACATGGTAACTAAGAAGAGGGGAGCTGGAAAATTTGCCACAGTGGCATTAACGCAAAGTTCCAAATCTATTATTCCACCGAAGATGAGCGATCCTGGGAGCTTCACTATTCCTTGCTCCACAGGAGGACTCTATATTAGGCAAGCCCTGTATGACTTGAGGGCCAGCATAAATTTGATGCCGCTGTCAATCTTTAGACAATTAAATGTAGGGCAACTCGTGCCCACATCAGTGACTCTCCAATTGGCTGACAGATTTCTGGTTCATCCAGAAAGTAAGGTGAAGGATGTGCTGATCACGATTGATAAATTTATTTTGCCAGCTGGCTTTATCATTCTAGACTATGAGGCCGACAAAGATGTGTCCATCATTTTGGGGTGATCTTTACTATTAACGGGTCGTGCTCAAATTGATGTGCACAAGGGAGAAATCACGCTGAGTATAAATGAACAAAAGCTCAAATTTAATATAATTCGTGCCATGAAATTCCCGGATGAGGAAGACCTACAAGATTCTGACGATGACCTGAATTTGATTGAAGAAGAAAAGTTTGATGAAGAGTATGAAGAAGGGGATGCCAACGCATCCGTAGGTGCCTACAATGTGATCGTAGCAAAATCAAACAAAGAAGAATAAATGATTGCAACGCAAGAAAAAGAGCCAAAAGAAGAAAGAAAAACAACACAACCTTCCCTCGTGGAACCACCAACATTTGAACTGAAGACCCTACCAACACATGTGAAATACGCATTTCTGGGGCAGAATGAGAAGCTGCCAGTGATAATTTCCTCTGCGCTCAATGAAGATCAAGAGAATGCGTTGATGAGCATTCTCAAGAAACATGTGCGAGCAATTGGCTGGACGCTCACTGACATCAGAGGAATTAGCCCCGCGTACTACATGCACCACATTCGTCTTGAGGACGACCACAAAGAAACTATTGAACATCAACGCAGACTCAACCCTGCGATGAAGGAGGTCGTCAAGAAGGAGATCATCAAATGGCTAGATGCAGGCATTATCTATCCAACAACTGATAGCACGTGGGTCAGCCCCGTGTAATGTGTGCCGAAGAAAGGCGGAATGACAGTAGTCCCAAATGAGAAAAATGAATTAATACCACAAAGCACCATCACTGAATGGCGCATATGTATGGACTACCGCAAACTGAATGTGGCCACAAAGAAAGATCACTTTTCTCTGCCATGCATCGATCAGATGCTAAACAGATTAGCAGGGAATGATTTTTATTGCTTCTTGGATGGATATGCCGGGTACAATCAAATCATGATAGCTTCTGAAGATCAAGACAAGACCACATTCACCTACCCATATGGGACATTCGCTTTTTGCTGTATACTGTTTGGCCTCTACAATGCGCCGAGCACGTTCCAGAGGTGCACGATGGCAATCTTTTCAAATTTTCTCAAGGACTCAGTGGAAATATTTATGGATGACTTCTCTGTTTATGGGAACACTTATGAAGTCTGCCTGGCCAATTCGGAGAAAATTCTGAAAAAGATGTGAAGAGACGAACCTGGTGCTCAACTGGGAAAAATGTCACTTCATGGTGAAAAAGGGTACAGTGTTGGGACACAAAATCTCTCGGGAAGAGTTAGAGGTGGACAAAGCAAAGATCGAAGCAATTGAAAAACTTCCACCACCAACCAGCGTGAAGACTGTGCGAAGTTTCTTGGGACATGCTGGATTGTCAAAGACTTTTCTATGATAGCACGACCACTGAGTGTGTTGTTAGAGGCGGATAGGAAATTTGAGTTTGACAACAATTGCCTTAACGCATTCAGAGTATTAAAAGATGCGCTGATTACCGCGCCCGTACTAATTGCACCGGATTGGACAACGCCATTTGAAATCATATGCGACACAAGCGGGTACGCAATGGAGGCTGCATTAGCGCAAAAGAAGAAAACCATTTTGCACCCCATCGCATATACGAGTAACACTCTAAACCCTGCTCAAATAAATTATACCACCATTGAAAAAGAACTCCTGGCTGTGATTTTTGCATTGGAGAAATTCAGGGCATATCTGTTGGGAACAAAGGTACTCATTCACACTGATCACTCGACAATCAAATATTTAATGACAAAGAAGGATGCAAAGCCGAGGTTGATCAGATGGGTTCTCCTCCTTCAAGAATTTGATATCAAGATAATTGATCGGAAGGGGACAGAGAATCAAATTGCGGATCACTTGTCCAGATTTGAAAATCCCGAGGTTGACCGCAATGAATCTGAGGTGAGTGTTGTGTTTTCAGATGAGCGGCTGTTACACACAGAAGAATTGCCCTGGTATGCGGACATTGTTAATTATTTGGTTTGTGAACAATTCCTTGACGATTACACCTACCATCAACAGAAGAAGCTCAAGAATGAATGTAGACACTATTATTGGGATGAGCCGAATAGACACTATTATTGGGATGAGCCGAATCTGTATAAAAGAGGTGCAGACCAAATCATTCGATTATGCGTACCAGATGCTGCTCAACAACGCATATTGTCACAGTGCCACGATTCGCCATATGGAGGGCACTTTGGAGGGCAACATACTGCAGCCAGAGTTTTGCAAAGTTGATTCCTTTGGCCTTTATTGTTTAAGGATGCTGCCGACTACGCAATGAAATGTGATCGGTGTCAATGCACAGGCAACATTTCATGGAAGAATGCAATGCCAATGAACACTATCTTGGAGCTGGAACTATTTGACGTATGGGGGATTGATTTCATGGGACTATTCCCTTCTTCGAACGGTAAGCATTATATTTTATTAGCCGTCGACTATGTCTCCAAGTGGGTAGAGGCAACAGCATGCGCCACAAGTGATACGGCGGTAGTCTCCCAATTCCTGAAGAAAAATATTTTCAGTCGTTTTGGCACTCCCTGTGCCATCATAAGTGATGAAGGATCACACTTTATCAATCACAATATCAAGGAGCTGCTGCGCAAGTACAATATCCTCCACAAAGTAGCCAACGCATACCAGCCGCAAACGAATGGCCAAGCTGAAGTGTCCAATTGAGAAATTAAATTGATACATNGCCGCAAACGAATGGCCAAGCTGAAGTGTCCAATTGAGAAATTAAATTGATACATGAGAAGGTAGTAAAGCCTTCACGAAAAGACTGTGCAACAAAGCTTGATGAGATGTTGTGGGCATATCAGACCGCATTTAAAACACCCATAGGTATGTCCACCTATGCGCTGGTATTTTGTAAGGCATGTCACTTGCCTTTGGAGCTAGAATATAAGGCACTGTGGGCGGTAAAGAAGCTGAATTTTGATTTGAAGAAGGCAGGGGAAGCGCGAAAAATGCAACTGATTGAGCTAGAAGAATAAAGGAACAACGTATATGAAAATGCGGAGATTTATAAAGTGCGCACCAAGCACAGGCATGATCAACGCATATGCGGTAAGAACCTCCAAGTCGGGCAAAAAGTCTTGCTTTTCAATTCACATCTGCGACTCTTCCCAGGAAAACTAAAGTCGTGTTGGTCTGAACTGTTTATAATTCGACAAGTACTTCCACATGGCGCGGTGGAATTATCAAATGACAACGGAACCAACATATACAAAGTCAATGGATAGCGAGTAAAGACATACCATGGAGGAGACTGGCATCGCCAAGTCGACTCCATGGAACTAAAAGACTTTGAATGAAGAAGGAAGTAGGTGGTCCCTGCGTTATCAAATGATCGCAACTTATCAGGGACGCAAGTTTTGGGAAACCTCAAGTCTTCAACTCTTTTCTCCACTACTCGGAATTTTCACTATCTTTTCAATTCTGATTTATCCTACTTTACTATCATTATCGTTATTCTATAAAAAAAAATTGCGATAACGATTTTTATTTTGTTTAAAATAATTTGACCCTCTCTTTGTTTTTCTTACAACAATCGAGGCGCTGGATTGCGGAAATGTTACGCGAAGCAGCACTTATCTTATTCCATCACTGCAACCCAACGAAGAGTGATCGCCGCAAAGATGGATGCGTCAATACAATGCGGGCGACAGCGCAAAATTTGGGGGTGTACTCTTCCTTATCTTTATTTCCAATTTTGTACTATCACATCGCTTTTTTTAGTTTTCAAAGTTTTATCATCGCATCCTCTCTAATCACCGCAATCATTTGACATAGATAAATTTAGTGAGTTACCGCATTTTGTTCCAAATATGATTTCAATGATGATAAATATGCTTCTATTTCTTTCGTATACACTAGAGTCAACTTAGTCTTAAAATAGTCACCTCATGAAATATTTCTCGAAGTTAGGGGTTTGCTAGCTTTCTTTCAAACTTTCTTTACAATGCATTCTATGACCATCGCATGACTTATTTTAATCTTGTGGCATTGAGGACATTGCCGCATTTTAAATTTGGGGGTGAAGTATTTATTTTTGACCTTGCTATCTTCTTAAAAAAACATTTTTGAGAATAACAACTCCACTGTCAATGCAATGGGAAACCCATGTTGATAAGAGTTTAGTTGTGAAAGGCACTTATCCGTAGTTGGATGTCCGCATGACATACGTGGGGGCAAGCCAAAACGAAAGTAAGTCGCGAGGATCAACGCATAAATCAATGACCACAACTCCACTACCAAATTGGTATGAGTTTAGTCTGAGAAAGAGTGCATTGCTTGTAGTTGGATGTCCACATGACACATGTAGGGGCAAGCCAAAACGAAGGCAAGACACTCAGATCAGCGCAAGGTCAGAAAAAAAATAGCAATGAAGAAAATTTTTGTGCAAGGATAAAATCATTTGACACCCCGGAAGAAAATTTTCTTTTAAAATAAATCATGCGATGTTCCGGAATTTAGTAAAGTCCTTTTGAAAGTTAAGCTTGTAATCCCTAAGTCTTAGAAATATTTTAGGAAGAGACTTGAATAAGACTTAAGGAAATTCTGGCATATAGGATTTGAACGGAGTATCCTTAAGAAATCTAGGGAAAGAACTTTGTGGTTAACTTGCTAAAGAAATCTTTAGCTTATGTTTGAGGACAAGCATTGTTTAAATTTGGGGGTGTGATAACGGGCAGAAATGCACGTTATCATAGCACTAAGTTCTTAAACAATGTTGGATTATATTGATGAAATATGTTAAACTGCATCCATTAAGCATAAATTCTATAATATTGCGGTCGCATGCGTCCAACGCATTAGAGCAATTGATCTTTATATTTTTGTGCAGAATATGTGTTAATGCAATGCAGAGAGTGCGATCATAGGAATACATTGGTCGAGCGCAACTTCACCGCAAGACTTTGCGTTGATCGTGCTCGCAAACAATTGCCCAAGAAGAATCACCGCAACTTGGTCAGCGCAACATGGTGGGCGCATCCGGATGAAAGGATAATTAAGAGCAATGGGACAGAAAGCTGGTGACAGTCGGATCCAAATTAAGTTGACAGTCGATAATGGTCACGAAGTACATTCAGCTTTATCGGTGATAATTATTCGACGCCCAGTGAGTGACTAATCTTTGAAACATAACCCATACTTTATACATAACCCATACTTAGACTTTCTAACAATTTGGTCTTGAGTGGCAGAGCAACAGCAGAGTCATCTTCTGGGGAGTGACCGTTACCTGTGGAGAAAACATTTAAACAAGGTGAGCTAGAAGCCCAGTGAGTGACTAATCTTTGAAACATAAAAGACATACATATCAATCATGCTTAACAAAGAAATCATTAACTGAAAATCGTAGTTGAAAACTGAGAATTTAGTCAAGCAAGTATTTACATAAACTTCTCTACACGTAACTAAACATAACACAGGCATCATAGACATCAGCTCTGGGGGCCCTTAAGTCTCAGCATCTACATTAAACATCTTTACAAGAGAGCGACTCCTCTGGTCCGCTTTTGAGCATAACCTTACTGAACTAAAACTTGGTTGGGAGAGGGACCCTCCGACCCAACTTTCACTATAACTTTAGTCAAGGTGTGTCATTTCTAACCATTACTTATGTCTTTACCTGTAACTCGTCGAACAACTTCCATAAAACTTGAAGCATAAAATATAATGACATTCTGTGAATACTTCCTAAAACTTAGTTGAGAACGAGCATTCATGACTCAAGCTTCCAACATCTGTATCAGGCCGAGAGACCCATACTTTGGCCTCAGGATACTGAAATATGGCCTAGGAGACCTATACTTCGGCCTCTCATTTAGAACTTTCTACGTGCACGTGGAGTTACTAAGAACCATCAACACCTTAGGTACTTCCTGGATACCTTCCATTCTTTCAGTATCCAGCTTACTAAAACATATCATGCTTTAAAATCATAAATATTATGAAACTTTCAGAACATAGCTTTTAGCTTAGCATTTGTAGAAACTTAGCTATAGTCTTTAGAACGCATGCTTCAACGTACAATACTTAATTTGAAATAATACTAGCATATCACCTTGGCATGCGATAAAAACAAGTACATACTGTTGGGGTTAATGCCCTAAAGTCTCGTGTCCTGTAGTTTGTAAACAGTTTGTACGAACGCTTGTGTTGTTAATATATGAAATTTACTTCATCTTGTATTTTTGCTCGGTTACTTGTTTTATTTGCTTTACCACAAACCAATAAACATAAAATCTCTGGTTATCTGGTTATCTCTGGTAACGCTATGGATGTGACCCGTTTTGTGGAATGGTCACAAATGTTGTGACTTATCACAGATGGTTTGATCCTAATCATTTATGTTGGGGACATTCGAGCGGGAGCGTTCTATATAAAGAGTTTGTATAAGACCTGACCACGAAGTGTAAGCGTCTCATTATATGACCTCAATCCTGAGTGAGTTGGGAACTCTTGCCATTGAGGGTGGTCCTTTGATTTGTATAGGTGCGAATGGCCAAGTCGCCGATTCAAACCTACCATTTTGGGGATTCGTCTGATTTTGGAGCTAGGAACTCAGCTACACAAGATGGAATTTACTTCTTCCCCGAGGTAGAGGTAAGTAGGTAGATTAGCTCCCTTAAGGGCTGATTCCAGGGCTTGAACGATGTGGCGCCACACACCTTCTCTTGGCTCGAGAGGTATTCACACATAGCTGGACTATGTTGTATTGTTCATTAGAGGAATCGGTGGTACTTAAGGAGTGAGATGTAACTATAAGGGCAAAACGATAATTTGGCCCAGCTGTACTTACGTGTGAAAGGTCATCGTACTCATGATTGGTTATATCCGATGGATACAAAAATATATCTGTGGTAAGAAAAGTTCAGCTGTTGGTCTTTAGTGGAATGTCTGATAGTTAACGGATGGTGGATCTCGTGCTAAAGAGTTTAGTCAGCTTATTCACGCAACCGTTGGAGGCTTCGAGCCACAGGTCCATTAGGTCCCGCTGGGTAACTTTGGAAAAGTTGAAAAACCAGTATTTGGGGTTAATTTGAAATGTTCAATTGACAAGAGGAAGTTCATTATATTATGATAAATGGACTGTGTTAATTATATATGATATTTTGGCTGAATGTATGAGATTACATTATATTTAAGAGGAAATTAGTATAAATATGATTTATATCAAGTTAGAGGAAGACAAATACTATAGTTAGATATTGCTGATATCAAATATAGGATAAAAATTATTAATATGATATATAATTAATTAATTAATTGTAATTATATTGAAATTAAGCCAAAATTCACGTTCGGACGTTTGGTTAGTGGCGCGGCGATCGGTTATTGTAAACCGATAGTTAAACATGAAAATTTGTTTTCATTTGCACTAATCATCCGTCAAATGCCCAAGAAGAATATTCGGAAGCGCGCATTGGTAGAAAGCCCAAAGACAACCATCTAAGTGTTTTCGAGAGACCATACGATATCTCTTCTCCGCCTAAACCGCATCGTCCACCCGCGATTAGTTAAAACGATCGTAACACTATCCCTAACTCAATCAGATAGCTTCTAAACGATCGTATAGGTGCCATTTTACTAAACGATCGTGTACCTTTTCCTAAATGGACTCTTCAGTAAATCCTACGACGTACTCCTCCAAACGAAAGCTTCTACTATGCGGATAGCGTTTTCTTTCCTCCCACTTGCTTATTGCCTACACGATTCGTGTGTTCCATCCTTCCTCTACCCAAATTCACCAAAGGCACCACCACTTTTGGTGTTTTCACTCTGAGAATACCCGGGGCTTCTTTAGTTGGTGGTGTCCTCCCCGTTGCGGTTGTTCATGTTGCTGCAAGTTGACGTTTCCATTGGCTGTTGTAGATCGCCTTGGAGCGGTTCCATGCTTGGATCGATATATCATTGCTAAGAAACATTCTTCAACTGGTATGGCACTTCTTTTCCCTTGTTTGTTTTTGTTGTTCAATTGCATTGCCGTAATTAGAGCTTTGATTGGCATAAGTACCTGTTGAATGTATAATGTTGTATTTCGCGTCACCGGTGAGAGTTGGAGCGATCCAAACACACTCATGGAACTCTTTAGAATTATGAATCTTCACATACTCGAGGAAAATGCTAAGGCATGTTGGCTTTTATGGCCCTTTAATCTCAAATTTAACTAAATCTCTTTAATTAATTAACTTAATCAATGTTTTATTGATAACAAACTCAATTTTAATTACATAAAAATCTTAGTAATGTTTTAATATACTATAACGTAGAGCTCGGGAACAACGCATTCCAAAACCTCTTGAATCACTCAAATCGGAGCTAAAACGAAGACCGATATGACGAAACAAAGTCTATAAGATAAAATACCTGTGTTGGATAACGTTGGGCATAACCAGCGACCATTAGCATGTAGGACAATTGTGGCAGCAATATTGTTGAATGGTGGATTCCATTAAAGATTAACCATTTGAGGGACTTTGATTTTTGGATTGATTTAAATAAAAAAATTGAAATTTTAAAAGAAATTTAAAAGAAAAATAAATTTAATATTATTTTATGTTTGTGTCTACGGCTAGTTTTTACTATATTAGGTATTGTTTTTTATTTTTGGAATTGACTTTAAAGAGAATGAATTTATAAAAAAAAATGATTTAAAAGGAAAATGAATTTTAATATTAGTTTATGTTTGGTGTCTAACGACTAGGTTTTTGGACACATGGTATGTTTTTTTTATTTTTTGGATTAATTTTAAAAAAAAAAAAATATATATATATTTTGTTTTATCTAACAGACTCAGTTTAGTTTAAATTCTCTACCATTGATTTTTCTTTTTCCAAAATTCCAATGGTTCCAAATAATTGTGGTTTCTAAAATTTTCATCCCTAATATAAACCCATCTTCCTCTTCCAAAATTTTAAACTAAACAAATTTTGCATTTCATAATCCTCCAAAAACTCAAAAAGTTCCATTGTTTTCTTTCCAAATTACTTAGGTTTTGATTCTAAAACATAAGGATGATGCCTTTGAAAAAGCTTTTCTAGTTGTTCAAAAAAGAGTTCAAAATGAAAAAGGTTTTTTTATTTTTCTAAAATTAGGCAGTGATCATGGAGGAGAATTTGATAGCAATACTTTTTGAAACTTTTTGTGAAGAAAATTGGTTTTCTCAAATTTTCTCCGCTTCCAAGAACTCCTCAACAAAATGTGTAGTTTGGAAGAAAAAATCATACTTTGCAAGAATTGTTGTAGATCAATGTTGCATATGCAGTATGGTTAACCTACCATACTTTGGGCGGAGAAGCCGTTAAACACCGCTGTTATGTTTAAATAGAGTTTTAATTAGGACCTTTCTTTGGATAAAAACTCCTTATGAACTTTGGCATAACAAATTCCAAATATTGGGTATTTTCCAAGTTTTTTTGTTTGCAAATGTTTTATTTGAATAACAAAGAAAAACTTGGGAAAATTTGACTAAGATGGATGTTGGTATTTCCTTGGCTATTCATCTACTAGTAAAGCTTATAGGAGTTTTCAATAAAATAACTCTAGTAATTGAGGAATCTATGCATGTAGTATATTGATGAATCTTGCAATGTTATTTCTAACGAGCTATTTATAGTGATGTCTTAGAAGGAAAATTTTGGAGATTTACTTGTTAGTGACAAAGGCAAAAAAGAAATTGTTTCAAGTAAGCAAGAGGTGAGCTTTAATCGAAAAGAACAATTGGTTCTTCATCCATGTCTAAAGAGTGGAGGTATGCTCCTTCCCATCCCAAAGAATTAATTCTTGGTGATCCCGAACAAGGTTTGAAAACTCGTTCCTCTCTTAATATGTTTAATAATCTTGCTTTTGTTTCTCAATTTGAACCAAAAAAGTTTTTAAAGATGTCGGAAAATGATGACTTTTGGATTTTAGTTATGCAAGAATTAATTAAATCAATTTGAAAGGAAATAAGTTTGGGAGTTAGTTCCCTAGGCCCCTCTCATGCTTCTATAATTGGAACTAAATGGGTCTTTAGAAATAAAATGGATGATGAAAATGAAAATATTCATTAGAAATAAAGTTAGACTTGTAGCTCAAGGTTATTGTCAAGAGGAAGGAATAGATTATGAAGAAAATTTTGCACCCTGTTGCTAGATTAGAAAGCTATTAGAATGTTGCTTGTTTTTGCTTCTTATAAGAATTTCATTTTGTATCAAATGGATGGAAAAGTGCATTTTTAAATGGTTATATCATGGAGGAAGTTTATGTAGAACAACCTCCGGGGTTTTGGAAAGTTTTTGATTTTCCTAATCATGTCTATAAGTTAAAAAAGGCTTTTTATGGCTTAAACAAGCTCTAAGAGCTTGGTATGATAGACTAGTAATTTTTCTTGCTTGAGAAGGATTTAAAATGGGTAAAATTGATACTACTCTTTTTATTAAGACTAAAATAAAATGATATGCTTTTTAGTACAAATATATGTGGATGATATTATTTTGGTTCTACTAATCCATCTTTGTGTGAAGAATTTTCTAAGTGTATGCATAGTGAATTGAGATGAGTATGATTGGAAAACTTAGCTTCTTTCTTGGACTCCAAATCACAAAAACTCAAAGATGGTATTTTCATAAGTCAGAAAAATACACAAGGGATTTGCTCAAAAGAAGTTCAAATTCAATGAAGGTAAAATTGCAAAAACTCCTATGAACACAATCTACTAAGCTTGACAAGGATGAAAAAGGTAAGTGTGTGGATATAAAAACCTATTAGAGGTATGATTGGATCTTTACTTTATTTAACGCTAGTAGAACCGAATATTATGTTAGTGTATGTCTTTGTGCTAGATTTCAATTTTGTCCTAAGGAATCAAATTTACATGCTGTTAAAGAATTTTTAAATAATTTGCTTGTACTATTGATTTAGGCTTATGATATCCTTAGAAATGTTGAATTTAATTTGGTAGGTATATTCCGATGCGAATTTTGCAGATAGTTTACTTGACCGTAAGATACTAGTGAGACTTGTCAATTTCTTGGTAGTTCCTTAGTTTCTTGGTTTAGTAAAAAGCAAAAATTTGGTTGCCTTATCCATTACCGAAGTGGATATATTGCAGTTGCTAGTTGTTGTGCTCAAATTCTTTGGATGAAACAAACTCTTTTGTGACTTTGGATTAAAGTTTGATAATGTGCATATATTTTGTTATAATACTAGTGCTATTAATTTGACTAAAAATCCTATACATCATTCTAGGACTAAGCATATGATATTTAGGCATCACTTTATTAGAGAGCATGTGCAAAATGATAATATTACTCTTGAATTTGTAGGCTCTAATAATCAATTAGCGGATATTTTTACCAAGCCTTTGAATGAAGAAAACTGTTGTAAAAATAAGCTTGAGCTCGTATTATTCGTTGTGATGCCTCTTGATTTTATAATTTTACTTGTTAAATCTTTTAGAAGGCATTTTGATAGGGGGAGATATGAAAACATGTGTTAATATTCTTAGGGGGAGTTGTGCTAAATTTATGTTCATGTTTTAAGGGAAACATTTAAGTAGTTCTAAATTTATCTTAATTATTCTTTTTTGATTATTCCAAAGGGGAGAGGTTTAAGAAAAATATGCTATAAATCTGTTTTGATTGTATTAATTAGGGGGAGAATTTTTTTTTTTTTTTTGAGTGAATTTCAAGAATGATCTTTATGGTGATATGTTGAATTTTATTATGTGCTACATATGGTTTACGTGTATTTCAAGCTATTTTTCTTGAATGGTTTGTCATCATCAAAAAGGGGGAGATGTGTTGGTGGCACTTAATTTCAAATTAATTAATTTAATTAATTAATTAATCAATATTTTGATGATAACAAACTCAATTTTTAATTACTGAAAATCTTAATGTTTTAATATGTCCATAGTGTAGAGCTCGGAACAACGATTCCAACACCTCTTGAATCACTCAAATCGGAGCTAAAACGAAGACGATGGACTTTTGATTTTTGGATTGATTTAAAATTAAAAAAAAATGAAATTTAAAAGAAATTTAAAAGGAAATAAATTTAATATTATTTATGTTTGTGTCTAATGGTTAGTTTTTTAACATATGACATGTTTTTTATTTTTGGATTGACTTTAAGAGAATGAATTTAAAAAGAAAATGAATTAAAATGAAAATGAATTTAATATTAGTTTATGTTTGTGTCTAACCGCTAGTTTTTTAACATGGTATGTTTTTTTTTATTTTTTGGATTAATTTTAAAAAGAAAATGAATTTCAAAGAAAAAGAAATTTAAATATTATATTTTGTTTGTATCTAACAACTAGTTTAGTTTAAAAATCTCCACCATTGATTTTTCTTTCCAAAATCCAATGGTCCAAATTAATTGTGGTTTCTAAAAATTTTTCATCCTTATATAAACCATCTTCCTCTCCAAATTTTAAACTAACAAATTTTACATTTTCATAATCCTCCAAAACTCAAAAGTTCCATTGTTTGCTCTCTCTAAGTTCCCAATTTTTTTTTTCTTTTCATCTTATTCTTGAGAGAGTGTTATTGTATTGTGAGGATAAAACTTGTTGAGTGCTTAAACTTGTAAATCCACTCTAGTGAGAGTTGTATTGTGTTCTTCAATCAACATTTGTAACGGTTTGATCCTAAATCGTGAAAAGGATCAAGTTTGCTCTTGAACCTGTAAAAGGAGTGTGTGTGTAACGGTTGGGCTCTAATCCGTGGAAAGAGTCGCGAAAGATTTTATTCAAATTCCCAAGAGGCGCTTGGGAGTGGAGTAGGTCGAGTTTGACCGAACCATTATAAAAAATTACGGTGTCTTCTTCTCTAACTCTTTCCTTTTTATTTTTGCAATTAATTTAAGCAATTTATTGTATGTTTTAGTTTATTCTTATTTATATTCTAAAATTTGATAGAAGTAAATTATCTACATTTTTGTCATCTTATTTGTTGCATTAATTGAATTTTTCTTATTATTTTATAAAAAGTGTATTAATTAGTTTAATTGGGTTAATTTAGAAAAAAAGTTTAATTAAACCCTATTCCTCCCCCCCCCCCCCCCCCCCCCCAGGGTTGCCATATCGATCCAACAAAGCAATCTCATGAAACTTAGTTTTCTTAAAAACATATAAGCCTATCATCAATTAGCATTGGAATTGCATGGTTTATCATTCTTCAAAGTTCTTGCTAATGCGAAACCAACTCAAATGTATAGCATTCTTCATTAACAAGTTTTTACTGAAACTTGAGTTCTTCTCCTGGGTTGTGGCTCTTTCTGTCCATCACCTTTTTAGTCCCACTGGCCCTACGTGTACGTAGCTAGGATCCTATCATCAACCGTCTCTAAGCTCGGTTACCACTTCGAGGTATTCAGCTAAGCATACTTTACTAGGAGTCCTTCACATAAACACACACTTAGCTTTGTCTTATAGACTTAGCTTTCCCTATTAGCATACACTAACCATTCAGGCTTTGTCTAGGGCAACATACTGAAGGAAATCAAACACAAGGATTTCCATGAGTAGCGGAAGGATCTTTCCAAATTTCAATCGTATATGAACTTTACAATTACAATCACAAAGCGGAAACATGCGATTATGCATAAAATAGAAATTACAACATGCTTTATTACAGATCAAGGGAAGAATCAACAAACCTTTGTAGACTCATCTTTAAGTTCCTTGATCACGAACGCTCGATCACAGCAACACAGAACCACACGAACGCTAGTCCAACACGACCGCTACACTGCACGATCACCGCGCACTCGAACAAAGCGATCGCCAAGGTCACGAACACCCTAAAATCCACGAACGGCCTCCAACAAACCTCGATAGTGTCGAGTTGAATATGATACCACCAAAAAGGTTACCTTGGTATTCTCGGTGTGAGAATCCAGAGGATGGGCTTATTGGGGTTGATACCCTAAAGTCTCGTGTCCTGTAGTTTGTAAACAGTTTGTACGAATGCTTGTGTTGTATAATATATGATATTTACTTCACATCTTGATTTTGCTCAGTTGTATGTTTTATTTGCTTTACCACAAACCAATAAACATAAAATCCCTATATTTTCTGTATGTAACTTAAGCATGTATGTGGTGACATATAAGTGGATCATGTCTTAAAGTGATAACCAAAATGGTATGTAGAATATGGATATAGGAGAAAACCTTAATCCTGGTAATGCTACAATGCGACCCTCTTTGTGGAATGGTCACAAGTGTTGTGACTTGTCACAAATGGTCTGATCCTGATCATTCATATAGGGGACATGCGAACGGGGCGTCCTATACAAAGAGTTTGTATAAGACCTGACCACGAAGTGTTAACGTCTCGTTATATAACACCGTTCATGACAGAGACTTCACTTTATTAGGATGACCAAAGGTAACATGACCTAATCCTGAGTGAGTTAGGAACTCCTGCCATTAAGGGTGGTCCTTTGATTTGTATGGGTGCAAGTGGCCAGATCGCCGATTCAAAAACTACCATTTTGGGGGTTCTTCTGATTTGGGAGCTGGGAACTCGCTACACAAGATGAAATTCACTCCTTCCCCGAAGTAGGGGCATGTAGATAGATAGCTCCTTAAGGCCTAATTCCAGGGCTTGAACGATGTGGCGCCACACACCTTCTCTTGACCCAGAGGTGTTCACACATAGTTGGACTATGTTGTATTGTTCATTAGAGAATCAGTGGTACTTAAGGAGTGAGATGCAACTACACGGGCAAAATGGTAAATTGGCCCAATTTATACTTACGAGCATCTGTGAAGGGTCATTGTACTCATGATTGGTTATATCTGTTGGACACAGAAATATATTTGTGGTAAGAAGAGTTCAACTGTTGGTCTTTAGTGGAATGCCTGACAGTTAACGGATGGTGGATCTCGTGGCTAAAGAGTTTAGTCAGCTATTCATGTACTGTTGGAGCTTTAAGCCACAGGTCCATAAGGTCCCCTAGGTAGCTTGGATAAATTCGAGAATCAGTTTTTTGGTTAGTTTGAAATGTTCAAATTGATAAGAGGGAGTTCGATTATATATGGTATAATTGAACTGGTTAATTATATATGATATAATTGACTAAATGTCTGAGATACATTATTTTGGAGGAAATTAGATACAAATATGATTTATATCAAGTGGAGGAGAACTTACTATAGTAGATATATGATATCAAACTATAGGGTAAGAACATAATATGATTATATTTATTTATTAATTAAATTGGTTAATTATGTGATAATTGGCCGAAATCTTCTCCTCGATCGTGCGTTAGTGGAAAATTCAGTATTCGGTTATTGTAACTAAAGAATAAAATGAAAATTTGTTTCATTTTGCAAGAGTTCGAAAAAATCGCAATCGATGTGAAAACGTCTTAATCGCTTAGTGATGACATGCAGAAATGCATGTCATCTTAGGCCTTTTACTTAGAATTATGAAGGTTGTTAAGTAGAATATGCAGAAAAATACTAGGAATTCATAAGAAAGTAAGCTTGCATCGTTCAGCATGATGAATCTCGGCTAAACCGTTATTATGCGTTTAATGTTCTATTTTTGTAGCTAATGCAGGAAGTGGACGCAAACGTGGAAATCGGACCACCGCATGCGGAGAAACTCTCCATCACAAAGACGAATGCATTCGATCAACGCATGGATGTTGTGGTAATCAGCCGCATGCGTCCATCGCAATGGGAGTTTCGCTCGTCATGCGATTGTGGTCATCGTGTAGAGTTGCGGTATTAAGTAAATGCGGTCACTGCATGATTGTGGCTACACGATAACACATACTAATGGGATCAACGCAAGGTTGCTGGAACGAACGCATCAACGCATCTACCTCGAGAAAATCAAAAGATGTTGTTGACATTTTACCTACCACGCCGTTAGCAGCAGAAGTTCAGAAAGAACTAAACGCACCGAATGTCAAAATCAGAGCAGTCCACTAATGTTGTTGGCGATCCAGGCTCTATATAAAGAAGCCGATGAGCAAAAATTCCAACTTGTTTGGGGATTACCCCTGCAACCCAAGGTTTTCCCTGCGAATCAGACAAATGCGTAAGAAGACGCTTGAGAGTTCTTCACCTTCTTCATCCATTCCGAATGATAATCGGAGCCTTTAACCGGAGCTAGATCTCGAGAGAGTCAGCTCCACCGCCCATTAATGGCACCACTAACAGCCTTGACGTACATTCATTGGAAGCAAGTCTTTGCTTTCAGCCGGTCATTCCATTTTCCCTTCTTTTCCTTATCTTGTATTGTACTACATTTTGGAATTAAGGAATTAATACATTTTATGTTCAATACATTTCTATATTTCCTTCGATTCCATCTTCATCTTCTTTACTTAGCATCTTTACCTTTATTGCATCACTTAGTGAGATTGCTTGAGTATCGCATACTTAGTCATGTGGATTAGGGATATGAAGCATGTAGCAAACCACCGAGAGGTGTGCGTTGTGCGAGTATGTGAGAAAACCTTATTTGCTTAGTGTGATGTTGTGGCAATGCCTGTCTATAGGCTAACGCATTACTTTTCTACGAGTAAAGTCAGCAACAACCAACTGCCTGGGAAGGTACGTGGTTGATCGCATTAAGCAATGTAAGTCATTGTTCACTAGAGATAGGAACAATCTTAGGTCAACAAAGTTCATGCGGTTACCTTGTCCTATGAGCGCTTCATTCATCATTTAGGCATACTTGGGAGAGTAGTCTAAAACCTAAATCTAAGACTCGAGAGAGCAGATTGGAACACATAGGCAAGAATGGAGAACTTAGAGATAAGCTTCGTTTACTGTCACATAGCATATGCACCCTACGGATAGGATATTGCATGCATCCAAGAAGTAGGATATGGTGGTTGTATGCGGTCATCTCGACACTTATACATACCCACCGCATACGTCCTAGATTTAAGCTTTTAATGTGTATAGCATGATTGCATGGCTTGCATTGACTAAGGTTGCCCTTGCGATCACTCTTAAGGGTTGCAATGAAATCATCTCCACGTTTTATCTATTTTTCCCATTCATTTATTTCATGTCAAGAGTTGTCGTGTCTCTACCTCTCATTCATATTCATATTGCGTTGTCTATTAGTTAGGAATAGGAGTAGCATTAGCTTAGCAACCCCTCCATCATTCTTTTATTTAACCGCCGCATGCACATTACCGCATACGTCTAGCTACAAGTCCCTGAGTTCAACCTCGGATCACCTGAGAAACTTGTGTTCATGTTATACTTGGCGTGAGCGTAAGAAAACTTATGACAGGACGCATGATCATCGCATACATTTGTAAGGCATAGCCACTCCAATGCATGACCACGACGTAAGATAATCAACGCATATTTTAAGAATATGCATCGCATATTGTGTCCAAGGGATTTTAGTTGTCGAGTAATTGACACCTAATTTCCAGTCATCACTTAGCTGAGAGCCTATACGATAGAGCTTCATCTCTTAAACAATCGCACACCCGCGTCTAAACAATCGCACATTTTTCTTTAAACGATCGCTTAGCTTCACTAAACGATCGCCTAGCGTGCCGTGTTTTCTAAATGATCGTTTATCTATTGTTAGATGATTGCTTAGTAAAACCTACACGATCGTGTAGCTTTATCTAAACGATAAGAAACCCCGTTATATGATAGCTTTCTCTCCCAATTTCTTGTCGTTTACACAATCAGCCTGTTCCTTCGACCTCTACCAAATTCAACAAAGATCACTCTTTGGATTCTCACTCCGAGAATACTAAGGGCTTTAAGTGGTAGTGTTGTCCTCGCTCTTGCTTGCTCGTGCTTGTTCGTGTTGTTGCCGTTCGTGTAGACGATCGTGCTTCCATAGGCTACTGTTTTGCTGGGCGATAGAGAACATAGAGGTTCTTCCGCTATGTTGAGTTCGAAAGTGAAGAGAGTCTTCAACTGGTATGAGAACTCAATCCCTTGTTTTTTTATTTATCAAAGCATGTCGTTAATTAATGTAAATTGCATAATTATTTGTTAGAATGTGTATGTGGTATTTGGGTCACAATGAAATCGGAAAGATCCAAACGCGCTCATGGATGCTCTTCATTAAAAATTCCTTCAATTGGTATCAGAGTCAGGTTTTGATATTCCAATTTCATTGTTGCAACGAATTGCATACATATTAATGGTGGGTGCATATTTGCTCTATTTAATTGTTAAATTGCTGTGGATGTGCGGATTAATGGAGTTTTCTGGGATGTTAACCTTGATTTGATTTAATTCTTTTACATTTTCGATTGATTGTAAAGGCCCCAATGGTTTTGGGCATTATTAATCGTTATCGAGTCTGTAATTCAAAGTCAGTTTGAGTCTTGAGTCATTCATGAAGAACATCAGAGTAAGAGTTGTTATTCTTCGAGGAAGAAGACGATCAAGGGTTGATCGGGTCGTGTAGATGATGGGGTAAGCGATCACTGAGTATCGTATCATGTAGACGAGAAAATGCTCACATATCATTTAACGCGCGCGTGCAGTAGAGGATCGTTTAGCTCAGCAAGCTTCATCACTTAGTTACTGACTAAACGATCGCTTAGCAATGCACGGTAAATCGTTTACCTTTTGCCTCATTAAGCGCTCGCCTAGACAATCATGTTGGGATTGGTGTCCTAATTCTCCCGAAGTCTCGTTGTTTTGTAAAGATATACATTGTTTAATGAATAAAATAAGTGTTATTTAATTCTGGCATTTACTCATATCCAATAAACAAAGCTTCTTGGTTATCTTATGTGAACTTAAGTATGTATATGTGATATACAAGTGGATCATGCCTTAAGTGATAACCTAAATAGGTCTGTAATATAAGGATTAAGGTGGGATACCTGATCCTGGTGACACTTCTTGGTTACTACAGATGGTTGATCTTGACCATTCATGTAGAGACGTGTGAGCGGAGGTGTCCTATACAAAGAGTTTATATAAGACTTGGACCACGAGGTGACTAGACTCTATATATAAAGTCGTTGATACTAGAGACTTACATCTCACCTAAACGATCATAGGTGACACGACCTCAATCCTGAGTGTTTTGGGAACTCCTGCCTTTGAGGGCGATCAAAATTAGTATGGGTGAGAGTGGCCAGATTGCCAACTCAACATGCCTACCTTTTTGGGGACTTGTCTGATTTGGGAGCTGGAAACTCAATTACACAAGATAAAATTCACTCCTTCCTCAAAGCAGGGGTAAGTAGATAGATTTCTCCCTTAAGGGCTAATTATGGGGCTTGAAAATAGTGGCCACAACTTCTCTTTGGAAGTGAGGACTCAGTCATAGTAGGTACTTACGTTCCCAAAGCAGTGATTTGGGACTTGTCTTATGTTCATTAGAAGAATCAGTGGTACTTAAGAAGACAGATATAACTATAAGGGTATAATGATTATTGGCCCAACTGTACTTACGAGCGATCTGTGAAGGGTTGTCGCACTACTGAGTGGTTAAGATGGACACATAATATATCTGTTGTAAGGAGAGTTCAACTGTCGATCTTTAGTGGAGTGCATGGCAGTTAATGAATAGTGGATCTTGTAGCTAAAGAGTTTAGTCAATTATTCACGTACCGTTGGAGCTTCGAGCTACAGGTCCATAAAATCCTCTTGGTAGCTCAATGGATTCAGTTGAGGATCAGTTCTTTGTGTTGATTTGAAGTGTTCAAATTGACAAGAGGTATTTTGATTATATATGATATAATCGGTATGAAGTATGAGATACACCTAGTGGAGGATTGATGTACATGAGATTTACATTAAGTAACATGAAATATTAAAACTATAGGTTATAAATATAGTATGATAAGTTGGTTATCATTTATATTTATAATAATATTAATTATTGGATAATTAATTCTTTTTCTTTAATAACCAATTGAGTGGGTGGTTATTGGATTTTCATGGTAACCGTGAGATAAAAGGAAAATGATTTTCCTAATTTTAGTAAGTTTTACAAAAGGTTGAAAATTGGTTTTTTCTCTCGACAAAAGGATCTCACGGAGTTGTCAAGTAAATATAGATTTACTAAACGACAGCTAGGGCGAGCTAAACGATCGTGCAGTGGTGAGTTAAGCGATCGTACAGTATTTACTAAACGATCGCTTGCCCAAAGTAAATGATTGTGTAGTGTCTGTAGGCGACAGGCCGAGCTAAACAATCGCATAGCTTTTTCTAGACGATTGCATAGTTTTAGCTAAACAATTGGGCATTGACCTATACAATAAGTCTCTGCCATCTCCCACTTGCCCAGTTGTGTACACGATCGGTGTTTCCTCCTTCGTCTGCCTCATTCCAAGTCCAAATAGAGCCCACCCTCTGGATTCTCACACCGAGAATACTAAGGTAGCCTTGTTGGTGGCGTCATACTCAACTCGACACCGTCGAGGTTCTGTGGAGGCTATTTGTGTTGTTGAGGAATTTGTGACCGAGGCAATCGCTGAAGATGAGTGTGAAGAGTTCGTGTTGTGTTGCGGTAGTGTAGATCAAGCGTTCGAGGTTGCTATTGTTCGAGCGGTCATGCGCAAACGAGCATAGAGACGCATCTTTAAATGTTCGTAGAGTTTTCTCTTTGTTCATTTGAGTTTTCATGCTATAATTTATGTATTAATTGTATAACCGCTTGTTTCTATACAACTATAATTTATATTGGTCATTCATGATTGTAATTTGGAATGTTCTTATTTCCTCTGCTTATGGAAATCTCGAGTTCGATTTCCTTCCGATCAGGCTTTGCAGCCTCGTTGTCGTCTAAGCGATCGTTTAGCTATTGCGCCTATCGTCTAGTGTGCGTTGGGTGATCGTTTACCTTCGGCGTTTACTAAACGTTGGAGTTCTCTTGGCGGTTCAAGACCCGGTTCTCCTGTGAACCAGTTTTCTCGATGGAAAATGTAATAGATAGAGTTATTTCATTTCGGTTTTTTGTAAAGGCTCATCCCGATCCATTAATCCTTGGTTTATTACATGCGATGTATGGTTTTTATATGTCATATGGTAGGCACATATAGTAAATCCCACCTTAGGTTATGCATTGGTCATGCATCATCTCTTTATTGTAAATATTATAATTTAGAGAAGCAAGATTTAATTATGTAAGAGCATGCTCATGCATCATATAATATAAAAGTAATATTTATGCATGCGTAAAAAGCATTGACATACATCATCTTTATATTATAATTATTATAGTATAAGGGTGAATGGAAAGCATGTTTGCTTGGTTATTACGCATATATAAAAGTTATGTATAGTAATGACCGGACATTGCATAAAGCATGACACATAGGTTTCTTTATAAGCGTTATAAACACCTGGTTGTGCGTAATGTATTTTAGTTGTTTCTTTTTAAAAGTTAAAGAGAAATTAGAACTAAAAGCAATAAGAAAGACATGCATTCTCACTTAGGTTTAATTCATGGTTTTAAAATGTTTAAAACTTGAATCACATAGACCTAAGATCATGGTTCTAATATGATTAGCAACCCTAAGGCTTTAATCTTTTAATCAGTTTAATAGGATTAAATTGACTAATAAAAGGTTAAAGTGTAGCAAATCTATCTATAAGGGACCTTTTGTCTAAGGCGGGTTCTGTTTAGGCTGAGGTTTTTAAGTTGATGGAAACGTAACACCCCTACCTGGAAACTTACCTGGTAAGGTGAATTAGATAGATTTAATGCATGCATGCAAGTTAAGGACAGTCCATTAAAGTGTTTAAATGTGACTACTTGAACTTGTTCATATTTCATAGACAAAAGTTGTTTATGAACGGGACTTAAAAAGACGACTTAGACTAAAATCAGTAGCCAGATTGTCTAGGTTAATGAATCCCTAGGTAGAACATTTAGCGGGAGGTACTTGGGATATAAGATGCTTCACTTAAACCTTTCACATTTCTTCTAAATAGTCCACACCGTGAGATCTACCCTCAGCCTCGAGGCACCTTTGGCGTGTCCCCCCAACGGATGGTGTTTGGGTAGGTCAATATCAAGGTAAATGGAGAGAGTGTTCATAGTAAGTAGGAGTGGGAAGTGCGACAGCATATCCCTCGGTCTCCCTCGTTTAATTGAATAAAGTTACTGCACATCGTCTCGAGGTACCCTGGAAGTGTCCCCCTAAAGGATGGCAGTTTTGCACGTTTCTTTGTTTCATCTTCTGTAAGAGGATAAGGTTAATTCCCTATGGTGAGCTCATTAGGGCGGGACTTTGGCACCGAAAGTGAGGGGTCACACTTACGCGGAATTGTTAAAGGTTAACAGTTTTTGACCGAATAAATGGTGGTTGTTAGGATCAGTTCCAAGAGTTGGTTCTGCCTAATGGTTGAGAATGTCTCATCCCAGCAAAGGGGCATCTGATCACCGGAGAAACCACAATCATGTAAACAGTTGAGCAAGTGGGAGATAGAAAAATCTATCATATAGGTCGATGCCCAATAGTTTAGAAAAGCTATGCGATCGTTTTGCTCATCGTCTAGCTGAGTGTCTATCGTGTAAGAACATTCCACGATCGTTTAGCTAACTCCAAGTTGTCGCTTAGTAAATCTAATTTACTTGACAACTTCTCCATGAGAAATTTCCAAGAGTGGAAAACTTAAAATCACAATTTTCCAAATCTTATTTCTTTTCTTACTAAAATTAGGAAACATTTTTCCTTTTATTTCACAGTTAAGATGAAACCACCAATAACCTCCCACTCAATTGGTTATTAGAGAAAAATAGATTAATTATTTATTCTAAATATAAATGATAACTAACTTACCATAATATATTTATAACCTATAGTTTTAATATTTCATCTCATGAAACATATAAACCATAACTCTTTTTCTATTCCATGGTACTTAATGTAAATCTCATTTACATTAACCCCCTATTAGATGTATCTCATACATCATAACGATCATATCATATATGATCGAATTACCTCTTGTCAATTTGAACATTTCAAATCAACACCAAGAACTAATCCTCAACTTGAATCCATTGAGCTACCAAGGGGACCTTATGGACTGTAGCTCGAAGCTCCAACGGTACATGAATAACTGACTAAACTCTTTAGTCATGGGATCCATCATCCGTTAACTACCAGGCACTCCACTAAAAACCGACAGTTGAACTTTCCTTACCATAGATATATTATGTGTCCATCTTAACCAATCAACAGTGCGACAACCCTTCATAGATCCCTCATAAGTACAGCTCGGCCAATAACCGTTACGCCCCTGTAGTTACATCTAACTCCTTAAGTACCATTGAATCCTCTAATGAACATAAGTCATAGTCCTACTATGACTGAGTCCTCACTTCCAAAGAGAAGCTGTGGCCACTATTTTCAAGCCCCAAAATTAGCCCTTAAAGAAGCAATCTATCTACTTACCCCTGCTTCGAGGAAGGAGTGAATTCCATCTTGTGTAAATGAGTTTCCAACTCCCAAATCAGATAAGTTCTCAAAAAGGTAGGCATGTTGAGTTGTCAATCTGGCCACTCTCACCCATATTAATCAAAAGACCACCTTCAAAGGCAAAATTTTCCAAAACACTCAGGATTGAAGTCATGTCACCTATGGTAATTTAGGTAAGATGTAAGTCTCTAGTATCAACGGCGTTATATATAGTCTAATCATCTCGTGGTCCGGTCTTATACAAACTCTTTGTATAGGACACCCCCGTTCGCATTTCTCTACATGAATGGTCAGGATCTACCATCTGTAATAGTTTACAACACTTGCAAACCTCTACAAAGCGGGTCGTATCCATAGTATCACCAGGATCAAGTATCCCACCTTAATCCTTATACTACAAACATATTTAGGTTATCACTTAAGGCATGATCCACTTGTATATCTCATATACATGCTTAAGTTTACATAAGATAACCATGGAGCTTTGTTTATTGGATATGAGTAAATACCAGAATGAAATAACAATTATTTTATTCATCAAACGATGTGTATCATTATAAACAATGAGACTCGGGGAGAATTAGGATACCAATCCCAACAATCTCCCACTTGTCCTAATGACTCGAGAGACAAATGTACAATACAATATAAAATATATACAATATATAATAAATTAGGGCATACCCCAGTATCATCTCCCCCTTGCCCTAGACAAGATGCAACATGTCCTACAGACCCAGACTCTCCAAGTGACCCTCGAACACTTTAGCCGTGAGGGCCTTTGTAAAGGGATCAGCAACGTTGTGCTCCGATGCAATCTTCATGACTATCACATCACAGCGATGCATAATCTCCCTGATCAAATGGTATTTTTGCTCTATATGCTTACCCTGACGATGACTCTGAGGCTTCTTTAAACTTACCATAGCCCTGTTGCTATCACAATACAGAGTGATTGGCAAATCCATATGTGGAACAACTTCCAAATCTGAAAGAAATTTCCCCAGCTAAACAGTCTTCTTAGCTGCTTCACAAGCGGCTACGTATTCGGCTTCCATAGCAGACTCCGCAATGCATCCTTGCTTGATGCTTCGCCACACTACAGCCCCTCCATTTAGAGTGAACACTGACCCCGATGTCGATTTGCAAGAATCTCTATCAATCTGAAAGTCAGAGTCTGTGTATCCTGTAAGGATCAAATCCTTATCTCCAAACATGAGCATGTAGTCCCTCATTCTCCAAAGATACTTGAGGATCGTCTTGACCACCGTCCAGTGATCAAATCCTGGATTGGACTACTACCGATTGACAATCCCTACTGCATAGCAAATGTCAGGCCTAGTACACAACATTGCATACATTAAGCTTCCTACAGCTGAAGCACAGGGAATCCGTATCATGTCCTCAACCTCTTGAGATGTCTTAGGACATTGATCCTTAAACAAAACGATTCCATGCCTGAAGGGTAACAAACCCCTCTTGGAATCCTGCATTTTGTACCTGATCAACATTTAATCGACGTACGATGCTAAGACGGGGCTAACCTTTTGTTTTTACGATCCCGAAAGATCTGGATCCCTAGAACGTACTGTGCCTCACCAAAATATTTCATTTGGAACTGGGCAGCTAGCCATTTCTTGATGTCAATCAGATACCCTACATCATTCCCAATAAGTAGGATATCATCCACATACAGTACCAGGAAAGCTACTGAATTGTTGGTGATCTTCTTGTAGACACAAGGCTCATCAATGTTCTGATCAAAACCAAACGACTTGACCGCAGTGTCAAATCTAATGTTTCATGATCGAGATGCTTGTTTCAACCCATAAATGGACCTATTAAGCTTGCAAACTTTTTACTCTTGATCTGGAATTGTAAACCCCTCTGGTTGAGTCATATAGATGGTCTCCTCAAGATTACATTAAGAAAGGCAGTCTTGACGTCCATTTGCCATATTTCTTAATCATAAAATGTGGCTATAGACAGGAGTATCCGGATAGACTTGAGCATGACAACAGGTGAGAAAGTTTCCTCATAGTCAACTCCCTCAACTTGGGTATAACCCTTTGCCACGAGTCGAGCTTTAAAGGTTTGCACCTTTCCATCTACACCTCTCTTTTGCTTATAGATCCACTTACACCCAATAGGTCTTACCCTATCATGTGGATCAACAAGCTCCCAAACATTATTGAAGTACATAGACTCCATTTCCTGGTTCATGGTTTTAACTCATTCATCCTTGTCAACATCCTCCATTGTTTTCTTAAAGGACAACAGATCCTCGACCCCATCATTAGAAATGACGTTTTGGGCTTCAATCAAACCCATGTAGCGATCCGGTGGGTTCATATCCCTCCCACTACGTCGATGCAGTCTCAACTCTTGAGCTGGTTGACTAGATGTTCCGACCTCAACAACCTTGTTGATCTGTCAGTCTGTTTTATTGAACCCTCAACAGTCTCAGTCTCACTAGAAATCTCACGCAAAACGAGCTTACTGAAGGAAATCGATCACAAGGATTTCCATGAGCAGTAGAAAGATCATTCTAAATTACAATCATATATGAACTTTACAATTACAGTCATAAACAGAAACATACGGTTATGCATTCATTACAAAAACTACAGCATGATAATACAAAAATTCAAGGAGAAATGCTACACACATTTGAAGACTCATCTCCACATTCCTTAATCATGAACGCTCGAACACAGCAACCTCAAACGCTCGTCTAACACGACCGCTATACTGCACGAACACCGCGCACCTGCACTCAGTAATCGCCGCAGTCACGAACACCCCAACAGCACGAACGGCCTCCACAGAACCTCGACGGCGTCAAGGTGTATGAAACCACCAAGAAGGCTACCTTGTTATTCTCAGGGTGAGAATCCAAACGGTGGGCTCTGTGTCGACTTAGATTGAGGTAGAAGACGAAGGAAACAACAATCGTGTAAACGATAGAGCAAGTGGGAGAAGACTAAACCTATCGTATAGGTCGATGCCCGATCGTTTAGCAAAAGCTAAGCGATCGTCTAACAAAAGCTAAGGGACCGTTTAGCTCATTGCTTAGCTAAGTGTCTGTCACCTACAAAACACTACACGATCGTTTAGTTAATCCAAATTGTCACTTAGTAAATCCTATTTACTTGACAACTTCCGTGAGATTCCGAGAGAGAAAAATCTCAAGCTTACAAACTTAACATTACTAAAATTAGGAAAACAATTTTTTTTTATCTCACGGTTACCATAAAACCACCAATAACCTCCCACTCAATTGGTTATTAAAGAAAAAGAATTAATTATTCAATAATTAATATTATTATAAATATAAATGATAACCAACTTATCATACTATATTTATAACCTATAGTTTTAATATTTTATCTTATGAAACATATAAACCATAGCTTTTTTTCCTATTCCATGGCACTTAATGTAAATCTCATTTACATCAATCCTCCATTAGATGTATCTCATACATCATACCGATCATATCATATATAATTGAATTATCTCTTGTCAATTTGAACACTTCAAATCAACACCAATAACTGATCCTCAATTGAATCCATTGAGCTACCAAGAGAACCTTATAGACCTGTAGCTCGAAGCTTCAATGGTATGTGAATAACTGACTAAACTCTTTACTCACGGGATCCACCATCAATTAACTGTTAGGCACTCCACTAAAGATCGACAGTTAAACTCTCCTTACCATATATATATTATGTGTCCATCTTAACCAATCAGAAGTGCGACAACCCTTCACAGATCGCTCGTAAGTACAGCTCGGCCAATAACCATTATGCCCCTGTAGTTACATCTAACTCCTTAAGTACCATTGATCCCTCTAATGAACATAAGTCATAGTCCTACTATGACTGAGTTCTCTCTTCCAAAAAGAAGCTGTGGCCACTATGTTCAAGTCCCGGAATCAGCCCTTAAAGGAGCAATCTCTCTACTTATCCCTGCTTCGAGAAAAGAGTGAATTCCATCTTGTGGATTGAGTTTCCAGATCCCAAATCAGACAAGTCTCCAAAAAGGTAGGCATGTTGAGTTGGCAATCTGGCCACTCTCACCCATACTAATCAAAGGACCGCCCTCAAAGGCAGGAGTTCTCAAAACACTCAGGATTTAGGTCGTGTCACATATGGTCGTTTAGGTGAGATGTAAGTCTCTAGTATCAACGGCGTTATATACAGAGTCTAGTCATCTCGTGGTCCGGTCTTATATAAACTCTTTGTATAGGACACCTCCACTCGCACGTCTCCACATGAATGGTCGAACATAGAACCAATCTTGTAGCCACTCATGGATATGCTCCAATAGCTTCGTGATTGATAGTTCTCTTGAATCTTTTAACACTCCATTAGGGCATTCTAGTGTATTTTTCGTCACCTTATCAAACCTATAATGGACTTGATAAACCCTTGCCCACCGTTGTAATCCAACCTCCTTAAGATAGTCCGTCACCCCGGGATATTGATGAAGCTTAACCCAAGACATATGAAACTCAAACATTCTATAAGCTTTCGCCACTAGATAGAAATGTTGGAATATGTTATATACATAGGGCATGAAATGCATCAGGGAATATACTTAAGATAAACTTTGCAATTGAGATGTGACAATCCAATATAATCATTAAATTCGGTACGTTTCCTACCGAAGCCTTCAAATGAGTCATGAACCAAGTCCATGATGCATCGTCTCACCATCTACAATACTAACGGAACATAAGTAATTTGTAATACGTAATGGTATTACATACCATCAAATGTATATATAGTTAATAACCACTTGTATTATCCGTGGAAAATTAAACTTTGTTCTATGTTATCACACACATTCCCTTTCAATTCTATTTGAAGATTTTTTCTGTCTAAAATAAAAAGTCTTTTATTCGATCGATTACCAATATATTCCTTTGTTCTATACTTTTTTTTTTTTTTTTTGCCAATTGAATTGAATCTATTACATTTTTGTTCATATTGAAATGAATCGGAATTGATAAGGAGTTGGTCAATCATGCTCGAACTATTATAAGTGCCTATTTATTTTCTATTGGTATCTATGGATTGATCACAAGCCGAAATATGGTTCTAATGAATCGATAGTCAAAGTCATTCCATTCTGGAGACCTTCCTCAATCAAAAGATTGTATTTCTAAATTTTCATAAGGTCCCCCTGGAATTCCTTCCAAAGCTTGTTAAATAATTTTCACGGATTTTGTCATCTCAGCAAGTTTGACTAAATAACGAGCTAATGAATCTCCTTCTTTTTGCTATTGAACTTTCCAATCAAATTCATCATAACACTTATAACGATCAACTTTACGAAGATCCCATGGTATTCCAAAAGCTCGTAGCATTGGTTCTGAGAACCCTCAATTTATGACCTCTTCTCCAGAAATAATGCCTACTCCATCAACTCGTTCTAAAAAAAGAGGATTTTGTGTAAGTTTTTGATATACAGCAACCGCTGTAAAAAAATAATCGTAGAAATTTAAACATTTATCTATCCATCCATGAGGTAGATCAACCGCAGGTACCATTCCGCCCCTATGAAATAACACATTTTTTCGCACGTGGATCTACCTCTCGTCTGAGATCTATGATATTTATTGCTTTAACACGTCTCGTCCTCTTGCTAAAGAAATACGACCGATGATACAGATGGATATGTGAGATGATTGATAGAGGTTCCCTATATTGGAGAGTGGAAGGGGAAATCTCTATTTACATAACATAAAGGATGAGAATGAAGAACGGGCACCCAACCCATGCATTCTAAGCAGAGAGCTAACCTGGAATGGGATGCATTTGAGTAAAAGAAAGAACTCAACCGAAGAACTACAATTGAAACAAAACCAAGGAATTCAAACTAGTATCCACCTAGATACACAGATGAAAGAGTGACGCTTGAAGTTCAATCTCCCCACATTCTATCTCCATCTGAGCTATTGACGGCTACCAACCCCCGCTCTATCTCTTCTAAGTCATTGATAAGATATATGCTGTTATTCCCATCAATACACATTGTTATTAAAAACATACCTTTGTATTTCTCGTGAAAATCGGTCTATTAACAACGATTACTGGGTGGATGCAGTTAAAAAAATCCCTAATACACAGACCAAATGCCATGAAGACATACTTGTCCGACCTCTACTTCAATCTCAAATATCGTACTCGGACTTGCAAGCTTAAGTGCCTCGCCATATACTTTAACAATAGCTATGATCCTTCCGTCAATCCTTGTGCGAATATCAATCCATACTCTCTAGCGCGATAAGCCCATTTGTAACTTATATTCACTCCGTAATCTCATCGAACATTCTTAATTATATCCCTTGGGTGATTTGTTTGACCAACTTGTTCATATTTGGACTTGATTAAATGTCCAAACCCAACTTTTTGCTTGTCGATGATTAACCATTCTCATTTCAAGAGAACATATATGTTCGCTTGGATATTTCGTCACTTTGAAGGAATCACTTTCTTTCATTTTTTTTTCACAGATCTTCCACTTGCATTCCTCCACTAAACACCATACAGTTAGCAAGCTCTTTGTTGACTTCTTTACACGGTAGCCGAAGTTCTTTGTTATTGTAAGTATTGACAATTTAACTGACAAGTCATATTTTGAAAAGAAAATCTGACCAACTTTTATATCCTCGTCATTCAGACATTTATGAGGTATTGTGATGATATCATCATACGATGAGCCTTCTGATGGTCTGGGTATATCTATAACTGGTTGGGTTGGAACAGTGGAATGCATTTTATCCGAAGGCATCACCACTGGTGGGACAGGAGCATGTGGGGTTGGAACATAAATGTAAGGTGTTGGACTTGTTTGTAGTCCTGAAGTTTGTCCATATTCATGGTTAGTATCGAACTATGGAGTACATCTGGATTCATTTTTGTGATCAAACCAAGATTCACTTCGGTTATCCCTCAAGTTACATGGCTTAATGTGATCATCTAGTGAAAACTAGTGGGAATATTACGTGTTGGAATAGCAGCAAACCTAAAGTTTTGACTGGTTGGAATGGATTGGTTTGTTGGATTGCACTACTGGTACATATTGTCTGTGTGTACTCCATGACTTTCGTGAGGTGTAACTAATACAAATAACGACATACCGGATGCATCACTGCCTTCTAAAAAAAGCTAAGGTGTTCATCATTGATTATGTCAATCAGGGGAGTTGGGACCAATAGATTATAACAACATTTGATGTGTATATCAAACATATCCAAATCGATATTCAGTCATTGGTGCATAATGCTCACTAATTCACTGACCGTTATATCATTTCTAACCTTCAGACCTTTCATATGACCTCCAATATAATTTCTTTAGGATTGGTCCCATTTGTTGCATTTAGTGTCATAAATCTCGTATATCTTGTAGTTTGTATTTTGAAAGAACAAATTATTTACTTAATGAAATAAGAAGTATTTTATTTGACATACAGACTGCATTAATTCAATCCAACAAACTAAGATCCAAGGTTATGTGATGTCATTTGAACAGTATGTAGTAGACATACAAGTGGTTCATGTTCAAATTATAACCTAAAAGGTCTGCAGTAAATGGATAAGGTTGGTTGCATTATCTTGGTAACACTGCGGATACAACCCACTTTGTAATTGTTACATGAGTTCTAAATGTTACAGACAATATGAGACATATTGTTCATGTGGAGACATGTGAGAAAGGATATCTTATATAAAGAGTTTATACAAGATCGGACCATGAAATAATCGGTTTCTTTTTATAACACCATTACTTGAAGAAACCAATACTTCACTAGGATGACCATAGGTGACTTGGCCTTAATCCTGAGTGAGTTGTGAACTCTTGTCTATGAAGGCAATCCTTTTATCTGTATAGGTGAGAGTGGCCATGTTAGCCGACTCAACAAGCCTACCTTGGGGATTTGTCCGAGAAGGGAGCTAGAAACACATCTACATAAGAAGGAATTCACTTCTTCCCGATCATAAGAAAAGTAGAAAATGGCTCCCTCAGTTGATTCCAGGTCTTAAAGAATGAGGTCTCAACTTTTTCCTGGCCCGAGAGATGTTGGTTTATAGTTGGACTATAAACTACTTGTTCATTAGAGGAATCAGTGGTACTAAAGGAGTTAGATGTAACTATAGGAGTAAAACGATATTTTGACCTAGCTATAGTTATGAGCAATTTGTGAAGGGTTGATTTGATGTTGATTGGTTATATCCATGGACACAAAAAGACATTTATAGTGCGAAGAGTGAAGCCATCGACCTTTAGTGGAGTGTCGAGTAGTTAATGAATATTGATTGATTTAATTAAAAGATTTTAATTAAATAAACCTCATATCATTGGAGTTTTTAATCTGTAGGTCCATAAGATTTCCTTGTTAGCTCGCTATGGATAGTAAAAAGGAATGATTTGAACTGTTCAAATTAATTAAAGAAATTTTATATTAATATGATTAATATAAAGTATAATGAATTCTGATAGATATGATCTATAATTCAAACTATATTATAATAGAGATGTATTTGAATCAGATTCAAATATTAGATTTATAAATTGAATTCATAAAGAGATATATGCATATAAATATGTGATATTTGTATGTTAATTAAATCATTAACTTTATATTAAATTTGATTTAATATATAGTTATTTAATTTGTATGCTTATTAATTAAATAATAGTTAATTAATTAATTAACTAACTAAAAGGAGAAAAGTGGAAAAGCTTGGAGAAGGGGTTACCCTCTTTCCCTATAAATATACCATTATAACCCTTCTGGGGTAAGGGTTTGTTTTTGTGAAAAATAACCTAGCATCCACCCTTCCTCTCTAATCTCTCTTTTCCAAAGAGAATTTCTCTCAAAAATTCCTCCATCAAAAGATCTTGTAGCCCACACTTCCAATCCTTTTTTATTCCAAGAGAATAACAAGATAGTCTTAGAGGTGGTGTTCTTGTTCATTGAGAAGCTCGAGATTGTTCGTGACCTTTGAAGGGAAAAACGTGAATAAGAAAAAGATCTACGAGGGTGATTTCATTTATTCCCTTCTTCTTATTTAGGAGCATGCTTAGATCCTTTTTGTATGTTTATCCTATTGAATATTTTCATGAGTTCACTGATTTTTGTTTCTCACAAAATCGTTTTTCAAAATTGTAAGGCGATCTCACGCTTCTGCGAGAATTCATTTTCCTTCACCATTCCCCACAAAATCGTACAAAGATGTGAAGTAGTATCATTAATCTGCAATCAAATTAGCAAATTTTAAGCAATATCCCATAAAATTTTAAGAAATCGCTAGTAATTGATAAGCGATCACCCAGCTATTTATAAGTGTTCGCTTAATATTGTATACGGGATCGTGTATATATTACTAAATAATCGTTTATATAAAACTAAATGATCATTTATATATTATATCAACGATCGTTTATATAATACTAAATGGTCGTTTATGTAATACTAAACGAGTGTTTATATTGTAATAAACGATCATGTTTACAATATGATTGATGATTTAATACTAAACGACACTTATTATGAAAGCGATATGGGACAAGAAATACTGTAAAATATCACTTACATTCTCTCCGTTTCTAGATCTGACGAACAAATCTTGCTCTATATCCAAAGACACGATGAAATGAACAAAGATGAAAGTGATCGACAATGAGGATGTTAGGCTGAAACTCTAAAAGAACAATGGGAGAACTTCGTGGGGAGTTCGAGAGAAAGTGAATAACTGAGAGTGACCTTCCATTCTTAATATCAATGTTATTCAATGCTACTGGTAGAATATTAGTTGGGAATAAACACTTTGGTGGAATGCTAGTGTTGCATTGAATACATATTGAATGAATCCTTGAAGAAATCATTGAAGGAAGAGGACGAATGGCGCGGTCCGAAGAGTTTTTAAAATTAAGGGTAAAATTGGTATTTCACATGGGTAAAAGGTCAGTCATAAATAAGTTTTTAGGAAGAGGTCACTCATAACTCATAGAAAAATTTTTGGTTTTTGAGTCATTTTGTGAAATTTCCCTAGTTTGTTGTTAAATAGCATGCTCGAGGCTCTTTATAGCTTCTTATGGTTTTGGGTTTGACTCTCGTGTAAGACAAATATATTTTGTTTTGTTTTTCTTTTCAATTTTTACCTTTCTTTCTTTTATTTTTATATAATTTATATGTTAATTTAATTTTAAATTTTAAACTTTCCAATATTTAGTTTTTTTATTAAAAAATATTATTTTGATTTTTAAATTTCTAATTTTCAATAGGTATATTTAAGTATTTTTTTTTAACTAAATTTTAAATTTTAGAATATGCATGTTTATATATTATTCTAAATGTATTTTTTTCCAACATTGTTTAGAATTTTATTAATATATAAAATTTATTTACTAAGACATTTATTTAGGTTCAATTTAATATTTTGCAACCACAACATTGACATTTACATAATAATATAATTGAGTTGGATTTGAGTCGATATCATTCAAGACAAATGACTTGAGTGAGAAATAATACTGCAAATCAAATTGTAGCAACATATAAATAATAGAAGCAATCGTTTTATCATTATTAATTTTGCAGCGAGATTTATATATATTTGATAATGTAAATGTTAAATAATTATTTTTTTATATTTTAATGCATGCCAAATATTTTTAATTTTACATAATGAAATTATATTTAAACTATGAAATAGAAGAAATATAAATTATGAAATAGGATAAAATGTAAGGGGAAAATAATTTTAAAAAAAAAACGAGGAACATGAATTGATTATCAAACAATTTTCTTTTTTGTTTCTTTTTTCAAGAAACAAGAAATAGAAATAGTTACCAAACATATTTCTGTTTTTAGTTCTTAAAAAGTAGGAAATATGAAGCAAGAAACGAAAAATGAAAAACGGGAATGTTATTAAACGGGCCCTAAAGGTTGAAATAGTGTGTTACCATCTTCTGATCGATGTTAAGTCCAAAATGGAACCTTTGGTTTGAGATTACTACGGAGACATGTACTACAACTATTTATTTATTAATAATGCGATTGTTTAAGTTCAATGAGCAAGGCAGAAGAATTCAAACCTCTAATTTCTTGGTTGAAAGCATATGCTTTAACCATTTTTTTTTAGAAGAGCATATATTTTAACCAATTAAATTATACTTAGTTTGATATATTTATTATTATTGGTCAGAAAAAGTTGATAGAATCCCTTTTTTATATTCTCTGTCTCTCTAGACTGGGGGCATAGGGGTGAGATAAAAGGAATGAGAGAAATGAATGGTCTATTTAATAGAGAATCTGAAAAAGGAAATTTGAAAACAATGGATTAAATGAAAATATAATTGTATTTCATGTTTTCAGATATGTGTTTGGTAGCAGAATTCAGAAATTGGATTCTAATTTAAATTATTGTAAACTAGTCGTAGTTACCCACTAAATATTTGTTGATAATAAATTATTATTAATTTATTTATGAACATATTTTTATGTTAAAAAAATGTATAATTATTATTTTTAATATTATATAATTTATAGGAAAAAAATGAAATTTTTGTCCATATGGTTTATAGGGAGTTAAAAGTTAGATCTTAGGTTTATAATTAGAATTTATTCATATAGTTTGATAAAAGCTTCATAATAAATAGTCACTATGGACTATTTAAGAGAATTTAACAAAATATAAGGACTATATGTGAAGTTATATAAATAATAGGAACTAAATTCTAAATTTTAAAATGATTAACTTTATCCAAACCATAGGGACCAAATGTTGAACTTAGCCTAATTTAATTTATAATACATTACATAATACATATTTTAATTTAAAAAAATTAATTAGGTTTATAACATGACATACTATATTTTTAAATTTTTTATCTTTATTTAATATAATTCTATATTTGAAATTTTGGATTAAAAAAAAATTAAAATATTGTTTTCAGATTTCGCATTAGAGAATTCAATAACAGTTTTCAGAAATAGAATTCGGATTATCGGTCAAAAATATATTTTTAATTAATCTAAAAATATAAAATAAAATTTAGATTGTGAACCAAACATACCTCGCTTTTGGCATTGCGACCTTCAGCACGTGGACTCATAAAGCAAGCTATTTATTTCCTTGCAAAACGCACTCCTAAAAATTGCATTATTGTGTTTGAGATGTAGTTCAATATGAAGAACACTAATTTAAAGCCTTGAGTTGTGCTCAATAAACCCTACAAATATGTAAAAAATCGACAAATAAAGATGAGCATAAAAAACATGAATCGACATAACAATTTACGTGGTTCACTAATAGCGTATTAACTACGTCACAACTAGAGGGAATGAGTTATTTATTTTTAAAGGAAATAATTTAAATTACATAAGACACTTTAGGGTTAGAGAGTTTATATAGCATAAATCTCTAAACTTTAAGGTTAAAACCATAAATAATATAAATATGACCCCATACTTCATCATTCGAAGCTTCAGATATCAGATTCAAGGCATTCTAACAAAAGATGTGAAGGCAATCCACATTACAACATAAGCAAGTATAATCGGATGTTTTGAAATATTCTAAAATCTATCCAGTAAATGAATCACACATAATTGAGCAAACAACCAACAATAGCTGGAAAGATTATAGTGGTTCAACACTACCGCCTACCTCGGCCAAAAGGAACAACTTTTATTCAAGTATTTATAAAAGAATATAAGCAAACACTCTTAGAAAGTCTCTCTTTTCTTTCTGGCTATCTGTTCTCTCACACAAACCCTTTTCATAGGACCTTCGAAATACATAGGATAGGTAATAAACTGAGTTAAACTTTCTCAACAAAATGGTTCAACCATTTCACCACAATAGTAAGAATAGGACCATCATCCAAATCAAGAAGCAAATTCTGACAAATTAAATGCTCAAAACTCCCAAGTTTTAAGCAAATCTAACAACATGGAGGCCTTGGAAACGGTTTAAATCACTGTTCCTGCGAATCGACGAAAGCTCTGTACAAGAACTTCTGAACAATTGATACAAACTCATCTACCTTTTCTTCATGAGGTAGGTGACCACATTGCTTGATCACCTCCAAGTGAGATCCTGGTATGGCTTGAGAAAGTTTCACAGCATTCCAAGATGGCACGAGTCTGTCACTATCACCGGTTATAATAAGAACTGAAACCGGTTACCAAAACAACTTCATTAGTTTTTTATTTTTTTAGAAACAACTACTATCATTGAAAAAAAATGAAAGAATATTAGAGCAACAAAAAAACAAGCCCACAAAATTCGTCTAAAGAACTGGCTTCCAACTAAGTAAGATGCTACCTAGAGGATAATTACAAAAAGCGAAACTGAAGTCCAAAGAGAAACATGAAACCTCACCACCGATCAAACATCACCATGGTCTCTCTCCACACCCTTAAACACTCTGTTCCCCCCCTCCTCAAATATCCCACAAAATAGCACACATCCCAACTAAGCATACAAATTGGTTAAGTATAAAAAATCCCACAGCAGCTTCATTAGTATGAGATGCCTTCTTAGTTAAAGAAGAGTTTATAGTTAGAAATGTATAGACCAGTACAGGTTAAGCTCGTGAATTTCAAGTTTCACTTTCAACCGTTGAACTGATGAGGAAAAGGAAGAGGAAAAATCTTCTAACAACTTATGACTAATTTTCATCTGAGTACATACTTCTCAATAATTTCATATATCTTCAATGGGATTTTATATATCCTAGTAGGTATGAGGTAGCTCAAATATTTCAACAAGCCGGATTTTGTTTGATGTTTTTCATATTCATTTAGTTTAATAAATGTGTTTCGAAAACAATTTGAATTCTGTTTCTGAAAATTGTTTTCAGATTCTATAAACATATTTTGAAAACAACATTTTTACGTTTTCAATGTATTTAAACTTTAAATTTTAAAACCTAAAATACAAAATTATATTAAATAAAGATAAAAATGTTTTAAAATATTGCATGTATATAAGCTCAATTCTTTTTTTTAATTAAAATATGTAGCATGTAATGTATTAAAAATTAGAGAATTTATTTTAAATGGCAAAACCGTTGGAAATATTTTCAAATATAACAAAAAAAAACATAAAGCTTTTTCAATGGGTTAAGAAAACATTTTGTCAGTTTGCTACATTTGTAAATAAATTGGCCATTTTGCTATATATGAAAACAACCCCAAAAATTATATAATATTACAAAATAATAATTGCACAATTTTTTTAACAAAAAACATGTTTATAAATTAATTAATAACAACTTATAATCAACCTAATCTTCAGTGCACGATTGCAACCAATTTTATATATATATATATTTTCTTTTTGCTATCCATGAGTGTCCACGCCAACTTACTTGCATCTCGACTAATCTCACAGACAACCCGTTTGACCCTACAACATTTGGGTGTCAAATACATTTAAAACAATTATTTAAATTAGGTTCCAATTTCTGAATCTGCTACCAAACACATCTAAAAACATGAAATACAACTCTATTTTTATTGAATCCCTTATTTCAAATTTCTATTTTCAGATTATTTACCAAACAGATCTTTTCAATATGTCCCCAAGGCTCGTCGCTTAAGGATTTGTTGGAGATGTGTAGGCATCTTTCATTCATTAGTCATTGAAAATGTGCAATTAAACATAAATTTCTCACTTTCTCAATAAGTTTATAGCCACTAGCTAGGATGTTAAGCATCTTGAAAGTCTTCAATACCAGATATTAATAGATTGCTAATAGACCAAGGAATTGTATTGTTAGATTAAATGAGACACGTCATCTAGACACCACTGTTATAATTAAATATATACATGTTGAAAAAAGAGGAAGAAAGGAACACAAGATTTAAGTGGAAAACCTTAAAACAGGGAGAAAAAACTACGATAGAGACTGTTTTTTATTATTAATTCTGATACACAAAGTACAAGAGAATAGGCCAAATAAATAGACTAGTGGGAAGTCCTAGGGTACATACAATTACTAAAATACCTCTAGGGTTACAAGCTGTTTTCGACACTCCCCCTCAATTTGGGGAGTAAATATCAATAAGGCCTAACTTGCTAACACAGTAATCAAAGTTTAGTCTCAGTAACCCTTTTGTGAGCACATCTGCAATTTGCTGATTTGAGGGAACATAAGGAATGTATATACTTCCGCTGTCAAGTCTTTCCTTGATGAAGTGTCAGTCAATCTCAACGTGTTTTGTTCTTTCATGCTGAACATGATTATTTGCAATACTTATTGCTGCCTTATTGTCACAAAACAGTTTCATTGGGAGCTTATTGTCTTGATGAAGATCTGACAATACTTTCATCAATCAGATTTCTTCACATATCCCTAAACTCATGGCCCAATACTCAACTTCTACACTACTTCTGGTCACAACTCCCTCTTTCTTGCTCCTCCAGGTCACTAGATTACCCAAACAAATGTGCAATACCCTGATGTTAATTTACTATCAACAACAGACCCTGCCCAATCAGAATCAGTGTAGGCTTCAATACAGTGTTTATCAGATTTCTTGAACAATAACCCCTTACCTAGTGTACCTTTCAGATACCGTAGGATGCTTCAACTGCTGTCATGTGTTCCTCATAAAGAGCCTGCATAAACTGACTAACAACACTCATTACATATGAAATATCAGATCTCGTATGAGATAAGTATATCAATTTCCCAACTAACCGCTGATATCTTTCTTTATTGACCAGGACACTGTTACTGGTATTGCTGAGCTTTGAATTATATTCAACTGGGGTGCCAGCAAGTTTGCACCCAGTCATTCATGTTTCCGTTAGAAGATCAATCGTGTATTTCTGTTGGGAACTGAGATTTTATCCCTTGACCAGGCTACTTCCATTCCGAGAAAGTCTCTTAACTTCCCAAGGTCTTTAATTTCAAACTCTTTGGCCATTTTTGCTTTGAGTTTCACAATTTCATCATCGTCATCATCGGAGAGCACAATATCGTCAACATACACAATGAGAACGGCAACCTTCCAGTTGACTTCTTTGTAAATAGTGTGTGATCTGAATGCCCTTGAGTATACCCTTGTCCTTTGACAAAGGTGGCAAATCTGTCAAATCAGGCTCTCGGAGACTGTTTCAACCCATATAGCGACTTTCTCAGCCGGTAGACTCGCTGTTTGAACTGATCTTCAAATCCGGGAGAGGATTCATGTAGACTTCCTCCTCAAGTTCTCCATTGAGAAAGGCATTCTTTACATCCAGTTGATACAGAGGTCAATCTCTGTTAACTGCAACTGATAGCAAAACTCAAATAGTATTGAGTTTAGCCACGGGAGAGAATGCCTCAGAGTAATCTACCCCAAAGGTTTGGGTAAACTCTTTGGCAACTAGCCTGGCCTTGTACCGATCAATAGTCCCGTCCGACCTGTATTTTATAGTGAAAACCCATTTGTATCCAATTGGCTTGTGCCCTTTGGGTAGGATCACCTGGTCCCATGTTCCATTTTTCTCAAGAGCCCTCATCTCCTCCATAACAGCAGCCTTCCAAACTTCAGTTCCCATTGCTTCCTGTATGTTACTCGGTATCACCCCTGTATCTAAACTGGTGGTAAACGCCCTAAATTCAGATGACAGGTTACTGTAGGTCATGTAACTATGCATATGGTACCTCATACATGACCGAATACCTTTCCTCAGGGCTATTGGAAGATCAAGAGAAGCATCATGCTCCTTCAGTCTGTCAGAATTTCCACTGTGATCCCTAGTCTCCCCTGCCTGGGTTTCATCTTCAGACATCACCTTTTCACCATTATCTCTAGTATCACTCACATTTTCTAAAGCTGTGTCCGAATTATTATTTTTCATAGTCTTCCCATCTGCTATAGTGGTGCTGTTCGCACCTTTTCCCCATTTTTCCTCTCTGCATTTGTTAGTCTCAGTACAAGTATCAATCTCATTAATTTCAGGAATACACATACCTGATGTTGGGTTTGACTCATGGACTGGAGCCGGAGATGCAACAGGTGACGCTGCTTCCTTTCTGAGATTCTTCCTATAGTATGTTATCCATGGGACTTGATTGGTAGGGAGGATAGGACCGACATGTTCGGGAATGGGAAATGACTCTAAAGGAACTGTATAAGTGGACCAGTTAGTCTCTTCACTAGATGTCTCCCCCTAAAGATGGCTAACAGGGAAGAAGTGTTGATCCTGAAGGAAGGTGATATCCATGGAAACAAAATATTTGCGAGATGATGAGTGGTAACATTTATACCCATGCTGATAAAGTGGATACCCAACAAAGATGCATTTTTTAGCACGGGAGGGTGAATTTCGTGCGGTTTGGACCATGGGAGTGAACAAAAGCAATACGGCCAAAAACCCGAAGTGGTACATCAGAGACTAAACGAGTAGTGGGGTAGGACTCTTTCAAACAGTCTAATGGATTTTGAAAGTTGAGGACTCGATAAGGCATTCGGTTGATTAAGTGAGCAGCAGTAAGGATGGCATCACCCCATAAGTAAGACGGGAGTGATGTGGATAGCATTAAGAACCTGGCAATTTCCACTAAATGACGATTTTTTCTTTCGGCTACCCCGTTTTGCTGGGGAGTGTAGGCACACGAACTTTGGTGGACAATCCCTTTGGATGCAAGGAACTCTTGGAAGGAAGTGTTAAAGAATTCCCGCCCATTGTCACTTCTCAAAATACCAATCCTGGCACTAAACTGGGTTTCCACAGTGGCATAGAATTGATGGAATACAGATAACACTTCGGACTTATCAGTTAGAAGAAATACCCAAGTAAGCCGAGTGTGGTCATCTATAAAGGTGATAAACCAACGTTTCCCTGCGGAGGTAATAGTTGGTGAGGGACCCCAAACATCACTGTGGACTAAGGTGAAGGGTTTGGATAGTTTATAGGGTTGGGAATGGAAGGAGACACAACTTTGTTTGACACGAATACACACATCACAATTTAAAGAAGACATTAATATTGCAAAATAAATGCGGAAATAAGAATTTCATGTATTGAAAGTTTGGATGTCCTAAGCGGTAATGCCATAACAAAAAAACATTCTCAGAATTAGAAAAATTTAAAGAGACAAGGCTAGTCCTATAATCATTCCTAGAGGAAGTATCATCCGTTAGGAAGTAGAGCCCCCTATCGTGCCGGACAGTGCCAATCATCGTCCCCGAGCTCAGATCCTGAAATAAAATAGAGTCGGGTGAAAAAACTGCCTGACACTTCAGATCTCTTGTAATCTTAATGATGGATAACAAATTATATGAAATTTTAAGAACATGCAAAACATCTCGCAAAACCAAACCCTCAAACAGAGATAAATGCCCTTTTCCAGCAACAGGTGCGAATGACCCATCTGCAATCCTAATTCGTTCGTTACCAGCACTTGGACAATATGAGAGGAACTGATCAGAGGTACCAGCAAGATGATCTGTCGCCCTGAGTCAAACAATCCAAGGTTTTTCCCATTAATACTATAAAGACCAAAAGACTGGATATTACCTGACTGGGCGATGGCACTGACTCCAATCGTACTCAGGCTGGTCAAACTATCTGCTGAAGGTTGCTGAGGATTCTCATTTACCAAGTCACTCACAAGGGCACGTCCAGATGTTGATTTGTCATGTGATTGGCGACGTTTACTGTTTGGGGTCGTCCATGTAGCTTCCAACACCGGTCCTTTGTATGCCACGACTTTTTACAATGCTCATAGATAGGAGTGGGCCTTTTATCGCCCTCAATAATTGAGGACTTAGTGGCAAAAGTCGCAGCATCAATAGAGGTAATGATAAGGTTATTCATTGCAGTTGATCTATCTTCCTCTAGACGTATTTCTGAGCATACTTCCATGAGAGAGGGAGTAGGGCGTTGCCTCAGAATCCGACTCTGAACGACATCAAACTTTGAATTTAGACCGGCCAGGAAGTCATAGACACAATTTGCTTCTTCAATTTTTGCATATTGTGCTCCGTCATGAGTACATTTCCAGATTGTCTCCCTACAAAGATCCATCTCCTGCCACAAAAGAGTGATTTTATTAAAATAGGACATTACGTCCATAGTGCCTTGCTTACATTCATGTGTTTGTTTCTGTAACGTATAGAGTTGGGATGCATTTTGTCTCTGTGAATAAAGTTGTTGAACAACATCCCAAATATCCTTGGCAGTTGCAGCATAGAGTAACGGTCTGCCAATCTGGGATTACATACTATTAATCAGAACAGATCTCAACAGCGAGTCTTCTCCTTTCCAAATCCGCTCCTAAAGGTCTCCTTGAACGGGCTTAGGTATCTCTCCAGTCAAGTATCCAAACCTATGATGTCCTTCCAACACCATTCTGATGGATTGAGACCAGGAAAAGTAGTTCTGGCCATTCAATTTCTCTCCAATAATAAACCCTGCAGAATTTCCCATGGATCCAGATAGGATATTTGTAGTGGGTAAAATAGGGAAAGAATTTACCGGGTTTTCAGAGTATACTGGTATGTTGGCTAAGATATCTGGTTGAGAGTTAGTCCCAAGAATCGTCACGAAATCTGCAAGTTGCTGTTGTAGATGGGCAAAATGCCGTTGGAGATCACTTATAGACCCCAACAAGGCTGATGTGCAGATCCGACTACTAGAACCATCGGAGCAGGCCGCTGATGAGAAGTCGCACCGGCTATTGATTCTGCTCGACCAAAGCAGCCAGCTCGAAGAGGATGTGAAGTCGCAACTGGCAGGATCTGCTCCGACTGGTTTGTCGCACCAGCTGGGTTGATCAACGATGAGGTGTAGCTGGAGCCGTGTGATTGGAATCGCGGCGGTTGGGAGTGGTCGAGTAGCTAGAAAACATTGGGGTCACGTGGCTGGTACATCCGCGGCGATTGGGAATGGTCGAGCGACTGGAAAACGCCAGGTCACACGGTTGGATGATTTCCGGTTCGATTGCGACTGGGATCTGGTCGGCTGGAATTGGGCCAATTAGGGTTAGGGTTTGAAACGGATTAGATGATTTTTGGCAGCGCGGCTTAGAGGTATTATTCTACGGCATCCCGAACGGCTTTGGTGATATCGGCTTCTCGACTAGTTCCAATGGAGGTTGCTGATGGAGAATCTGGTCTATTTTCATCAATGATGGCTAAGGTTTTGTCGCCATGCTCTGATACCATGTTAAAAAAAAAAGGAAGAAAGGAACACAAGATTTACGTGGAAAACCCTAAAACAGGGAGAAAAAACCACGATAGAGACTATTTTTTATTATTAATTTTGATACACAAAGTACAAGAGAATAGGCCAAATAAATAGACGAGAGGGAAGCCCTAAGGTACATACAATTACTAAAATACCCCTAGGGTTACAAGCTGTTTTTCGACAATACATAAAATTTAATCAGAGTTTTTCCATTAAACCTCATTAAATTCTTCAAAATACATCCTAACACATTATATGATATCCATGCAATTCCTTATTTCATTTCCTCTTTGGTACGATCTTAATGGAAAGGAGGGAAAAAAGATACTTTATGGTAAAACTCTATTCTCTAGAAGGAGCTAAAAAAGACACTCCAGGTTGAAGGAATCAAAAGAATAGTAATTATTAGCATGTTTCAGAGTGATTTTGAAAATGTTAAAATCACTTTTTTAAATTCAAAATTACTCCTAAGTAGAGATGTCCAATTTCCCGGGATCCCGTCCCCGAACGGAACAGGGATTCTTTGATTAGGCGGAGAATGAGGGAAAGAGTGGGGAAAAAATTCCCAAATGAGTTAAACAGGGACGAGGAATGCATTCCCCGTCCCTGCCCCCACCTCGTTCCCCGTCCCGATTATGCTATTATTATTATATAAATATTATATTTAAATTTCAAATTTGATTATTTATTGGGAAAGCTAATAAATATGTATAAATTGAATATTTAAATTTAGATTATATATGTGAATAATTTGATTTATATTTATTGCTTTCTACTAAAAAAAATAATTAACTTTTTAAAGTCAAAATTTGAGTAATTTATTTTTAAATTCAAATTGTTATGTAAAACTAACCATAATAAACAATTTAGTGATAAAGTTAATTATTTAATTAAAATTTGCTCACATTAGTGATTTAAGTTAATTGGTTTTTAACAAAAAAAAAAGTAAAAGGAAAAAATTCCCTGAGAGGAACCCGATCCCGCGAATTCCCCGTGGAGAATCCCCGCCTCGATCCTCGTGGGGAATTTCACGGGATGAGGAATGAAATAGGGAGTGGGGATGGGGAATGGCATTCCCGGCCCCGCCCTGCCCCATGAACATCTCTACTCCTAAGTATGATTTTTATAATTCAAAATCAATCTCGATTGTATGAAAATTGCATTTGAAAGTGTAAAATGAAATACTAAACCAATTTGAATTGAGTAAAGACGTATTTTAAAATAATTTTAAATTTGACAAAAGTGATTTGAAACTATTTAAAAATCACTCACAAACATGCACATACAACAAGAAATCGACCATATCCACCCAAAACAAAATTATCCCATAACTTCCTGTAGTCCTTACATTTATGCTTTGAAATTTCTGCTATCCTTTTTCAACCAAATGTTCCAGGAGAACAGCTTTAAAAGCTTTGGGTTGGGTGAAACAACTTCAGGTTTCATTTTGTTCAGGTTTGAATTCTTTGTTCAGTTAACAAGTTTCAGTTATTTTTCTTTTATGTTTCTAGATTTTTAAACTCTCCACTTTAATCATCTACAATTAATATTGCATATATAGTTCTTCAGTTTTAAGATTATGGATCTTTCATTCCTATAAGCATGTGTTTTGATGGGAGTTTTGTATCATCAATTAAAAATTATTCTCCGCCTTTTGGATTCAACTCTAATATCTTTGTTCAACAAACAATAAGATCTGTACTATTCCTACGTCGATATCATTATCATCCACGTAGCATAAGTGCGAAAACGAGAATATAAAGATGATGTGAAGCATGTTTTAGATCGAAACCTTGCAAAATAATTTGAATCACAGATTTCTATGATGCAAAACAAGTTCAGGCAACGTACTGTCGGGAAAATAAAGAGTTCATACTATTATTTAAACTTACCAGGACAGGAAATTTCATGAAGTCTTTTTGAAAGTGGCGGGGAAGTTCTATCCGTAAGCATTGCTGCAACAAATTCCACAAGTGCCTTATCCCAGTTTTTTGTCCTCAATGGCTGCAATTTTACCATAAGATAGCCTTCTCAAATTAAAAACCGTTTGGTTTTTTATTTTTTAAAGTTAACCTGGTTTTCTTACGATTTGTTTTCATCCTTCTTAAAAAATTATTGAAATTCACAGCCAAATTTTAAAAACAAAAACAAGTTTTCAGAACCTATGTTTTTAGTTTCCAATGCTGGGTTTATATTTCAAAGAAATTTGTAGATAATAGTGTTTTTAAGTTTAATTTTCAAAATCAAATAGTATCAAACGAGACTGAAGAGAGATCTTGCCTAAAATACTTGCCTTTGTATAGCCATGTAGAACATGCTCATTTACTCGAGCAGAATCGTACCAAGCATTCTTGATAGCGACAATACCAGCTTTATCTATAATTATCCGTACCTGGACACACCAGAATGTTCATAAAATTAATATATTCAGATGCTAATAACGAAAAGGAATTGAACATAAAGAACCTTTAGCAAATAGAAAATGAAATATTTACCAACGTTAGAATCAAGGTTGAACGAAGAAAAGCTGACAGAAGTTTTATGTAGAAGAAGTCGACGATTCCGAGAATTCTTTTCATCATCTGCATTATCGACTGCACAATGTACTTGGCCACCGTTGACAGAATCTTGAACAGGTGAATTATCGGATTCCCTACAACATTTGAATCAGAGACGTTCTCTTGGACCGGGTTGTCCCGGGGCAATCTACCTCCTCCTAAAGGAGCCAGAATTGATGGGGCAACAAGAATTAAAGCAGCAACACTTTGTGGATCTTGGAAATATGAATTTACTGCCACAAGCGAACCTGCTGAATGCCTAGGAAGATAACAGTTTCCATTATTGGTTACAAAGATCTCAACATTCAGAAAAATATGGCATACTTCATGATTCATGAATATGTTTCTAAACCTCATTTCAGCTTGGTTTCGTTAAGAATTTTGTAACTGATATCAAAAGGACTCATATTAGCTCCCCACCGTTGCTCTGGCTCTTTTTTCAAGTGACTCTTGAGTTTAAGAAAACTAGAAGTTTAAGCCAATTTCAAACATGATGTTCATGACAGTATGAGCCAAGGTGAAAACACTTGTTTGGAGACATGATCTCACATCACTATTTTTCCTTTTTAGATGAGTAACATCTCACATCTTAAAGATCCTATGGTTAAGAGTCATAAATCTTAAAAAGATGAAAGTTTAAATGGATAGGCATCAAGTATATGATAGAATCCACTATCCATTATGTGTTATTAGAACTATGCCAAAATGGAGTATTGGAGATAGATTGATGAAATTCATGGGTTCCCACCAGAGACAACCCACAGAAGTAAAGATAAATATATGCATACCCAATTAATATTGCCTTTTCAGCTCCTAAGAAACCGATGAAATACAGAGTAGCAAGGACTGAAAACGCCATGCTGTATGGATTTAGAGGTTTTTTATCCTTGGTACCAGCTGAAGAATTCCCCAAATAATCTACCCTTGACGTCAATCCAAAGGCTGGTCGATCAAATGCCAGGACTTTGGAACCAGTGATATCAGCTAAAGGCTTCATCACCCAATTCCATGAGAAAACAGAAGCTCCAAAGCCATGCAAGAGAATCATAGGAAGACCAATCTTGTTAGTTCGATGAGGAATTGAAGTTAATGGCAGAGCTGGTGGATCAGGGGTCGGGGTTGGAGTTCGAGTCTGACATAAGGAGTCCCCTTGTAATTCCGGATCATAAACCTTGTAATGTACTTCCAAATCATTAAACTTACAGAAGCAGCTATCAGGATCAGCCAAACTTATAGGCTCCAACAATTCTTCTTGATCTATACCGGCTATTTTCCTCCTCTGTTTAGCTTTGGAATCATACACTGGCTCTGTATATCCAAAGAAATCACCCATAGAACATCTGTGTGAGCATCATTAGCAAAGCCCAAAATCCTACACTATCTACCAGCCATAAAAGAAAAGAAACATGGGATTTTCGACAGATGACCTTAGAGATATAAAACCTACAGAATTATACAAAAAAGATCGTAAAAGTTCGGTTTCATCAGTAGTAAACCTCGAAATTCTACAGAACTATGCAAACACGGTGATGCACCAGCAATGCAGAAAGCACACAGAGAGTAAGAAAACTGATTTAACGAGTGTACTTGTAGAATGCATATTTACAGATATCGAATGCAAGAAGAAAGGAAGAAGCCAAGTAAATTACCAGAGTATTCAGCGCCGGAACCACCGACGAAGGAGGAAGAAGAAGAAGAAGACGACGAAGCAGCAATGGAAACAGAAAGAGGAACGCGAGTGATTGAGGAGCTACGTCGCGCAAAACCATGGTTACTTTGAATCCTTGAACCGCCCTTGATGCCTGCACTTGAATGCAAGAAGAACAGAGCAGGTGAAAGGGAAGGAGAGAGCACGTGCCCAAACATCCAGCGGAAATGACTCGACCCGATCCAGCCGAAATACTTGAAAGACGTGCCGTATAAAGCGTTATCGTCTAATGGCACATTTTATCTCTCTGAAAAAAGACAAGCAATCTTCTTCTTCCACATGTACGAACCTAATTAGGGTTTCAGAACGAAATTGAGCTAACTAACGAAATGGAAGCACTGGTTTGCAGGAAGCTCGGAGATCCAACGACATCGGCGCCCAGCGATGAGAATTCTCCAGTAGTACTGAGTAAAAACCATCCGATTCCACCGTTGAATTCTCCGACGTCGGTCAGAGTTCAGATTAAAGCTACAAGTTTGAATTACGCTAATTACCTTCAGATTCTAGGAAAATACCAAGAGAAACTTCCTCTTCCTTTTATCCCTGGTTCTGATTACTCTGGAATCGTCGTTGCTGTTGGTTCCAAGGTTTCCAAGTTCAAAGTCGGAGATCGCGTTTGCTCCTTCGCTGGCGACGGTTCTTTTGCTCAATTCATCGTTGCCGATGAGTCGCGACTGTATGTTTCTTTCTCGCCACTGTTCTTCTATTCTTTCGTTTATTACGACAGCCATGAATTTGCGCTGAAGCATTTCTCTTCTCTGTTTAACCTATTTTCACAAACAAACTGAAGATTTCGAGTACCTGATGGATGCGATCTGGTGGCCGCCGGCGCACTTCCGGTTGCGTTCGGGACCTCGCATGTTGCTCTTGTACATAGAGCCAAGTTGGCTCCGGGGCAGGTATGTTTTCTTCTCTCTGGTTAGATGTGTAAATTTGTTGACATCTTACATGGATTCATCTCTAAAACAAAAGAATTAAATTGGGATTTGCATATTAGATTGATCGTAGCAATCTTAACAAAAACAAAAGAATCAAATATGAAATTGAAGAAAGCAATCTATTTGTAATGGAGTCCTCAAATTCTTGTAGGAAGAGAAAATTCCTAGTAGTGAACTAATTTTCTTTGCACCATTTTTCTGCATCTAAAGCAAACATTTTGAGGATTAAGGTAATACTGAACATCTTTTTAAGATTGAACCACAAAGTGTACATATGTCTCTTACCGTGCTGGATTCATTATTGTTCTTCCACCAAGTTAAATAGTGTTCACCATTGAAGTTTGCACATTTGTCAAGAAACTTCATTTTTCCTTCTTTTTCTTTTTTGCACATTTTTCGATAAACTCCATCTTCACAACTGACAACTCTACACCCTGAACACAGACATCCTAACTCCAACATATTAACTGAAGATTTCAAAACTCAACTCAGCTCCCCAAACATCCTCAAGAAGTGATCTTGTGTGCAATCTCTTCCAAATTCTTTATTGCATGTTTGCTCAAAATAATAATGGACAAAGATGAGTATTTTGATAGATTGAAAAGATGAAGAGTGAAAGAATATCTGTGCAAAAGTATAGAATGATAATGGTTTTTCTTTTGGAAAATAAAACGCCAGCTTCAGTATATCAGACATAACTCCATAAGTATGAGCATAGAAGATTGAAAGAGAAGTGATTAAACCTCATTATTAGTTGTATTTCACGTTAGAGGTACAATTTGCTGTTTTGGCTCAAGTTCAATAGCCATAGGCCAGCATTGTTCCCTCCCCTACTGCCTTTTATTCTATATTCTATTTACTTCCTTTCTCTTGACCATTTCATTCTCAGATTGTTGTGTTCTTAAATATCTGGACTTTTGGATAGTGTATCATCTGTAAACTTCAGTAACACAATAATTCATGATTTTAACAAGGAAATTTTAGGTACTGTTGATTCTTGGGGCAGCTGGAGGCGTCGGGCTATCTGCTGTTCAAATTGGGAAGATCTGTGGTGCAATTGTTATTGCTGTTGCTAGGTAATCGAGTATTTCATAAATCAACCATCAACTCTGGCCAAAAGTTTCTTTTCTTCCATTATGTCCTGGTCCTCCATTTTAGGGGAGAACACCAAAACCGACAAAACTGAAATTTTGGTTTTTACTGAAGCGACGGTTTGGTTTAAAATTATAAGGAAACCAAAATTCTTAGTTCGGTTTAATTTTAGATTTAAAAATTGAACCCAAAACTGTTTATAATATTATATATAAGATCGAAAACCGAACCGAACCATTTATATTATATATATTACATAAAACCAAAAATTGAACTGAACTGTTTATATATATATATATAACCAAAAACCAAATCAAACCAAACTGAATATTTGCTTGATTAGCCAAACCGAACTGTGAACACTCCTACTCCATTTTTCCTACTTAAACAAGATGGGGTACAGGTCAATGTCTATTACACTTGAGTTTTGAGTGCATATCCCTTCCATTGTCTTTCAGGGGAGCTAAAAAGGTCGAGTATCTCCAGTCCTTGGGAGTTGACCATGTAGTAGACTTGAACCATCAAAATGTCATTGAAAGTGTTAAGGCCTTCCTCAAGGAAAAAAAACTTAAAGGGGTTGATGTTTTGTATGATCCGGTTGGAGGAAAGTTGACAAAAGATTCAATAAAACTTCTAAATTGGAGTGCAAACATTCTTGTGATCGGGTTCGCCAGCGGGGAGATCCCTGTTATTCCCACGAATATTGCTCTTGTTAAGGTAACCTCTTTTGGTAATTACGCTTTTCGATTACTAGTTTTTCCTTCTATTACCATTTACTTTACCATGTTCAATCTTTTTACCTAATATGAACAGAACTGGACAGTTCATGGACTTTATTGGGGCAGCTATAGTATACATAGACCTCAAATTCTTGAAGAGTCTATGAATCAGCTATTATCCTGGTTATCAACCGGGTTGATCCGTGTTTATATTTCTCACATTTATAGCCCAGTAGAGGTAAGTAATCCTTGATCTTACTACAATTACTGAAAGATTCAAAAACAGTTGAGAGCTTGAGAAATTCATGTGGAATTGGGGTTTTTACTAATCAGTGAGCTTTTATCAATATCATCAAGTGAGCTTTTATCCTGTTGATGAGTTACTAGTGAATAAAATTTGCTGTGTTATCACTAGCACGAGTTGAGTCAATAGACTTAATACATGGTTGATGGTTGAAATCTTCTAGGTCTCGCTCATTGTTGAACTCAAAAATAGAGAATTTGTCATGCTGATTGTCAGCGTCCTCAAGTTGGTTGCATATCAACATAAATAGATGCGTCTCGTTCGAAAATTGAATTAGTGTAACTAACTGGAGTGTAATGTGTTGCCTTTCGTGTTCGGTGTCGGATTATCTTCAAGCTAAAATGCAGGGCATTTGAATTGAAATATTCATCTGATTTTTTTCGCAGGCCAACCTTGCCTTTTACGCCATAAAGAACAGAGAAGCTGTTGGAAAAGTGGTGCTGGTTTTTGAAGACAAGACTGTGAAATCGAAGCTGTAACTTAGCCGGGGATTCGATATGGATGTGGTGAAGAAATAATAGCTATACAGGAGTACCAAGATTTGAATTTTTTATTTTGAAGAAATAAATGAATGTCAATTTCCGGTTTGTTATGTTCATAATTCTATTACCACAAATTGGATATAATGTTCTATGATATATATGTGTTCTCTTTTGGCAGTTCCTCTTCCCATGGCCTTGGACAGGTTTTGTATCTTGTGAAAGAAAAATTACTAAGATATATTGATAATGATACTATGGCTATAATAAATTTGGTCGTTTGGTCGTGCAATATATTCATCATCGTATCTATTTTTTTAGTTCAATAATTACAAATGTGATAATTAAATCATTAACCTTTAAAATGCTAATTAATCTTACCCATATGCCATATGCTTGGATTGATAACATATTTGTTAATTCTGTTTATATTGATTATTATATCATATTTAGCCTTCATATTTTACCAGTATTTTTAAGCTTAAATTTTTTTTAGCAAACATAAGTATAAAATATGGACTAACGAATAAAGTAGTAATTTTTCTACATGAGTACACCCTCAATTAAGAGGTTGGAGCTTTGAATTTTCTAATATATGTATTCTTTAAATTAAAAAATTTTAATTTTAAATTAAAGATTGTTCAATAATTTGCCTATTTGCTTTGATCTCAACATGGTTTTTAACGCTAAGCTTTTAATTTAACTGAACATTTTGCTTACAAATTAAGAAAACGTCTTAAGAAATCACTCTTTTTCAGGAACGCTAAATGCCAAAAAATAAAAAGGATTAGTAAAACTTAAAAGAATCCAACGGTTCTAGGCCGGGGGAATTCTTCCAAAAAATCAAACACCAAATTCGAGATTTAATTTTGCTACCATCTACTATTTTTTAGAATTAATTTCAACTTTTCAAATTAATTTTTTCCATAAAATGAGAAAACAACATCAGTGGCACAAAACCTAGCAAAGAAATAGAAAATCATCAGCAACAATATGTTGAGGTTTTCATCTTACAAAATTAATACACTTTTTAAAAATTTGTTAAAACAATTTTTCAAGTAAAATCAACCACTAAGATTTAGTTAAAAATTCTTTATCAGTTTAAATTTTCTGAATAAACATTTCTAATTCTTTTTCTACTTGAATTCGCATATTAGAGCACAAGGTTTTAGGTCGTTTCTTTGGGAAATCATTTTTTGAAAAAATTATCAAAAATAGCACATTGAAATTTTCATCTTACAAAACTAACACTCTTTTTTAAAACTAATTCAAATAATTTTTCACCAAAATTTAGTTAAAAAATTAACTTTTTATACCTTATCGATTGTAATACTTGGTAAATATAATCAATTTTCGAGAAAATTTAAGATTTAGTATAAGATTTCAATAGATTACATGATATTTGAAAAAATTAGTACAATCTCAATGTTTAATCTACTAATGTTGCGAGAAAGACCCAACTAGGCTAAAACAATCGATAAATTAAAAAAATAATAATAATTTTTTAACTAAATCTTGATGGTCGATCTCGTCCGAAATAGATTGAGAAAAACTACTTAAATTAGTTTTTAAAAAAAATGCTAGTTTTGTAAGATGAAAACTTCAAAATCTTATTTCTGACTATTTTTCAAGGAAATGGCCCGAGACTTTTGCTCTAAAATACGAATTCAAGCAGAAAAAGTATTAGAAATGTTTGTTCACAAAATTCAAAATGACCAAGATTTTTCTACGTGTAAAAAAGAAAAATATATATATAAACAAATGAGAAGATTAAAAAAATGCAGTACCTCCAAATGATTATTTATATTGACAGATATCATCAAAGTGTTTGTATTCACAAGGGAAGAGAATAATCTATTGGGCATAATAAGCCTATAGATCAATTCTATCAGCTCCTATTTCCATTTTCAAGAAACGGATGCATTCCTGCTGCAACATTTGCCCTCCTCGCACTGGATCAAAACTACACTTGTAGAAACTGAAAAGAAAATTAAATAGAATTATTGATAATAAGAAGAATTAGTATCTTCATGAACCATTAGAATCTTAGACATCAGAATTATTTGATATAAATAATAAATTTTGTTTTCATATACATATACAATCAATTTGTATTCATTGTGAAATTTATAACGATTCAAATTTAGTCTATATACTTATATTCCATTTTGTATTTTAACATGAGGACGGATTCAACCTTTAACTTCAAGCTTTGATAGTACGCACACTATTGATGAGACAAATGCTATTATTACGTTTTAAATAGTAAAAGAATCTAGGTTAAATAACAAATTTAGTCCTTGTGATTTGGAGAAAGTTAGAGTGTAGTCCCTATGGTTTTAAAAGTAAGAATATAATCCATTTGGTTTGATAAAACCTCGTATCCCTATTGTTTGATAAAATATTCATAAATAGTATCTACTATAGAGACTATTTAGGAAGGTCTTATCAAATCATGAGGATTAAATGCTAATTATAAGCTATAAGGATTAAATTCCAAATTTTTCCAAATCATAGGAACCAATTTTGCAATTTAACCATGAATCTATAACAAAAAAAACTAAATTGATCATTTTTATGCAAAGTTCTGGACATGAGAATTTTTTTTACAATTGGGGATAGGGGGATTTGCACCACAGACCTCGTAGTCATCAACACAGCCGTATGTCAGTTGAACTATGTTCAACTTGACAAAGTTTAGGACGTGAGAATTGAAAAATAGAATAAACATGAAAGTTTATATATATACACTAATGGATTTAAACCTAACTAGTTTAAACAAACCTCTTTCTGAATAACGGTTTCTAAACAAATTATTAGTTCTGAACTGAAGAGGTTTCACGTATATATGGTATCCAACTAGCCATAAGTAGTTGTTAACTAACATGCATCTGGGAATCAAAGTGTCTATCATTTTACACTTTTGTATGCGGGGAAAAAAAAGGAAGTGAAACAGTCAAATATATTTTCATTTCAATCTTACCTCCCATCCATGCCAACGATAATGATAGTGTTTTGAGATCCGAATGCTGCAATAAACTGTGCCACCTCCGGCAAATGGAACTGAGCAAATGACCATTCTGAACTGAAGTATCTTGGTAGGACCCCTGAAAGTTGTGGTGAAAGATTAGTAAGCATTTCATGAGTTCAGAATACCTCCATCAAACACTAATATGAAAGAAATGTTGCCTCCTGTTTCCCTAAACTCAAACAAAGAAAGAGAATGTCTCTTCTTTCATCATTTTTTAGACGATTAGAATTATTTAAAAAAAAAAAATAAGAGGCAAAATTTTAACAAAAGAGTCCATGCTTGATACATAAACAAAATACGAAATGAAAACATAAACTAGAGGAAGAGCAAAATATGACAATCCAAAATTAGAGAAAGCTAAAACTAATCAAAGAAGATGAATGCACTCCAATTTAAACAAATATCTTGCACCGAAAAAACTTTAAAATAGCTTGGAAAGAGAACACTAGGTGGATGCATTGAGTCTTGCAACTTCATAGCGATCAATCCACAATAGGGATTAGAATTTTAATTATTTCAGTAGTGTCTCTAACCATCCCGACCTCACAAATTTAGAAGTTCCCCAACCTATTGTTCTGTTTGAAATATCGGATACGCAGGTAGACTATATGGAAACTACTCTTAACTATAATATTAAGCTTCAAACCATATCAGGGAGTTTAATCATAACCATTCAAAATCCTCAATACAACTGATAAATAAACTACCTTACCTCTCATGAATGACAATGATGAACTAGGGTTTGAACCGGTATTCAAAGGAACAAGAGTGTCAAGGGAATTAGAAGAATTTTGCTGGAATGGTGTTGGCCCCTGAATTACATTTGTATCAGAAGACGAATCTACGCCAGCCACTCTAACTCTAAGGCTGAAAACATGAACAGTGCCTTTATCACTTGCCGCTGCCAACCATTGGACATTTGGGGAGAGAGCAAGACTGAAGATTTCTGCTCTATCCACTCCTCTTCGTACCTAAACAGAAGCACGATGCAGTGAGAAACATGAAAAGGTGCACTAAAGCTCTTCATAACTATCAAAAAGAGAAAAAAAAAAAAAAAAAAAATAACAATAAAAGTGAAAATGAAGCCATTCCTCAATCCTAAAACTCCACACTATTGCAATGTGCATTGCATAGAAGAACAATATTTGTTTTTCTAGAAAAGGATAGGAAACTTTTCATTAAGAAAATGAAAAGAGACTAGTGCTCTGAGATATAAAAGGATACTACAAAAACAAAGCGTAAACAACAATCCACAAGGGACTAAGACAAAAGCCATAAGACTTAAGTAATAAAATAAAGCATAACAGAATGAGAACTTAAACATAGGACTTAAAAACAAGGTAGAAGAACGTTATTCTTAATCATCAAATTTTGTTTCATAATGGAAAGAAAAATCATGACCCGTAGTGACAGTTAGGCTCTAACTCTATTTTCATTGTGTAATTGAAAAAAGCAATAATCGTATGATTACATACACCAAGTTTTTACCTTTTCTCACTATCAAGAATATATCCATCATAAACAATTATGTATTGGTCTAGTAATCCTAGATGGCTAATTGTGAGCTCAATTTGAACCCATGGTTCAGACTATAGTGTTCACCTATTTAAAGTATTAGATTAAATATTCTACAAATTTTCTGGTGTCAGATACCAAATGATGATGTAATTGTGCAACCCATTGAGCTCAAGAGCCAGCCCCTATTAAAAAAAAAAAAAAAAAAAATTCTTCTTTTTTCATTTTTGAACGCATCCAATCCAAATGTGCTTAATGATAGAACTGGAAACCAAAGTCAGATCAGAATACTTAAATTTAAGGTCTAGCGGTACAATACCTCTTGCAAGAGCGTTCCATCCAATGTATTGAAAATTCTTATCAAAGTACCCTTAGTGCTAGCAGTTGCAAGAAGTAGACCATCCATTGTCAGCGTCATACATGCAATATGAGAATCATGTGCATTGAATAGCTTCGTCATATTTAGCCCAAAGTGTTCAATATGCACCTGCCCACGTTGAACACCAGGACAAGCCAGCACAAACGTATTTACATGGTGGGAAAGGCAACATAAGCCCCTTGGATTCGCAACAGTCTCAATTTGATGAAGAAGCTTGACATCCATCAACGTATAAACATAAATTTTATGCTCAAGTACAACAATAAAGTGTTCACGTTTCAGTTTTACAGCTCGAATCTCAGACCTAAATGAAAATTCACCAATGCATTGACTTTTATAATCATCCCATATCAAAACTTTGTTTGGTGGATATAGAGAATTAGTTCCAGTGCCCACAAGTGCTAAAATGTTGCACCGAAACAACATCTCAACAATTTTAAATCCACCAATTCCCATCTCACGTCTAAATGTTTCCTTGAAAGGATCACAATTGTAAATACGAAACCCACAGCTTGTACCCGCAGCAAAACAACTATAGTCTTGATTCCAGAACACTGAATGCAGTTCTAGCTCATCCTTTCCATTTTGTCCATTTTGTCCATCTTGTCCATCTTGTCCAACGGATATGGAACCTCCAACTTCTGAGGATTCCTCCTGAGCACCCGGCATTTCTCAGACCTCTCAAATTGGTCTTGTTGAATGTGTGGATGTGTTGAATTTTTCTTGTGAACTTAACAAAATTGATAAGGAATCCTATCAAATTGGTATCAATGGGGAAAATAGATCGAAATTTAGTGGAATGAGTGAAAATCTTCGAGGCTTACCTGGGTTAGAACAGACAGTGGAAGAGTTGAAAGGAGATATCACAAAAAGGCCGTAGAATCAGAGAAATCAAAGGTCGAAATTGCCTGTCTTGGATGATTCCGATCGGGAATGTTGGATTTTTCGAGCAGAACAATATTTCGAAATTCACCATCTACTGCCCTTAACGCGAAGGAGATGATGAGACACATGAACAGATTTTATGGATCAAACAAGAGAAAAATCATAGACGAATATTGTTCGCGATTTGAAGAATTGGCTGGAATCGGATGGTTACCTGATTTGATTTATCTTGAAGGTTTTACGCAAGCACCTTTATTAAGGGTCTAAACCCTAAATTACGTGTGGATACACTCTCATAAAACTCTCAAATCTAACTTTAATTTATAAATAAGTGAGTTTTGTTTTTTAAATAAGTCATTTAAAATTTTTTAAATTAGGAGTGGAAAAGTAATAGTTATTTTATTTTATATTGTTTAAAATATACTATAAAATATTAAACGTGTAAAATAATAAAACTAAAATATTTTTATTATTCTTTTTATTTTGATTGCGATAATATGATTATCTTTTCCATTTCAAACTTTAACCGTATTATCTTTCTAAAAAAATCATGCTGACTTGGTTTAAAAAACTTTTTTTTTTCATTTCCTATCATTGAACATGAATTATAATATGATAAAAATTAATTTTTTTTCTATAATTCCTCTTAAACTATATATATATCTACATGGATATATTTTTTTATTTCTATTATTTAACGTCGATTAGAATTAAATAAAATGATACTTTAGAAAATATATCATTTAATAAGAATTTGAATTAGATAAAAATAATTTTATTTTTTTTTTTGTAAATTTCAAATATAGTGTAAAATTATAGTAGATAATCCTACGACTATTAACTAAAGTGAAAATTAGATGTTTTTTTCCATAGTCCTAGATAGATATGATTTTTTTTAATTTATTATCATTTAGGGTGAATTAGAATTAGATAGAATGAGATTTTTTAATTTATTGTCTTATCATTTAATTTGATTTATATAAAATAATCTTTTAAGAAAAATTAATGTGAATTAGAATTAAAAATTTATCATAATTTTTTTAATTAAAAATATATGTCATTTGACAGGAATTAGAATTAGAAAAAATAATATTTGTTTTTTTATTTTAGATCTAATGTGAAATTAGATCATATAACATGATGAGTATCAACTAAAAGAGACCAAAGATGAAATAGGCCCTTTTAAATGATCGATACATATAGATAGATTTAAATATTTTTTCCCTTAATTTCTTATCATTCAACGACAGTCAAAATTAGAAAAAATGAGTTTTTTTATAAAAAAAAAATAAAATGTTATCTTATCATTTAACGTGGATTAGAATTATATATATATATATTAAAATTTTTATTATTTAACCTGAGTTAAAATTAGATAAAATAAGATTTTAAAAAATCATATTTAATGTGGAATTATATCATATAACTAACTATGACCATCATCTAAAAAGTGTAAAAGCAAAAATAAGATTTTTCCAGAATTTATCATTTAACGTGAATTAGAATTAGATAAAAGATTTTTTTAAAAAAATATTATCTTATCATTAAATATGAATTAGAATTAGATAAACGAATGGTTTAAAAAAATAAATTTAATGTGAAATTACATCATATAATCCTGTGACCATCAATTAAAATGGACAAAAAGGAAAATTAAAAGTTTCTTAGCATAGATACATTTATATATACTAGTCAAGTAATACGTACATTTCACATAAATCTTATAGCTTTGATTGAAAAAATTAAAATATATACGGTATTTTTATTACGTATTAAATGAATATTATATAATTTTTTTAATTATTATAAAACTTTTAAAAGTTATATAGTGTAATAATTTTTATTTTAATGTTTTTATATTATTGTCTTTTAATTTAAATATGTATGTCAATATATATTGTCAAGATAAAACCAAATTATTATTATTTTAAACGAATTTCCACTCATTTGTACTTCATTCCTTAATTTCCTCAAATTTCCTAACTATATCTATCATGTATCTATTTTTTAAACCATTTCTTCTTCATTCATGTTTTTCTCTACACTTCAAAATATAGATCTCAACTAACTACTCTTCATGCATATACTTAAATCCTAACAATTATTCTGTTGAAGAGAAATCCTAACAAAAGTCATTTAGAAAGCCAACACATAACACAATTTCTCAACGCAAGAATTATAAAAGGCACACTAAAGAATATGAGAAAATAAATAATTAGTTGTTTCCATTAACTATGGTATTGAGAACAAATACATGAGAACTTATAGCATATAATGAAAATGAAGGATAATGAATACAATAATTAAATCATGGAGTGATTTTAGAAATTAAATTAGGAAGATTATATTCTCACCCCCTAACTTCATATCTACTCTATTCCCTAATTTTCTCAAAAACGGATCCTCCCTATATCTCTTTTTTTCTTTTCTTTTTTTGTAAATTATGCGGTTCAATTTCAATCAACTACTTATCACGAATATACTTAAATCCCAACAACTTTTTTACAATTATTTTTTGTAGAAAAATCGTGACAAAAAATTATTTAGAAAGCCAGCAAAGAACACAAATTATGAATATAAAAAAGGGAAAAAACACATTAATCAACATAAGAAAATAAATAATCAATTGATTTCATTACCTATTAGGTTATCCTATGGTGGAACGGATGGAATTGAATACTGAACATTTTGTACTGAATCAAACATATAGTGATACCTTTAGGCGACATCGTTGAAAAACATCATAATTGTATGCTAACCAATAATGAAGATGAGAAGAAAAATAATACTAACAATGTCACTCTAAGAAAACAAAATAAAATAAAAAATGTCAATAATAATGACTTGTTGATTTTGCATCTTATATAAAAGTCCAATAAACGGATCCTTGGATATAGTTTGGATGTTGTAACTTTATGTAGTGACATAAACATGATCATATAACCATAAATGGTCTAATAAGTATATAGATGAAATTGGGTATCTTAACACTATTGGATGCAGCTCACCCTCTAGTTGTTACCAGAAGTTGTAAGGATGATGTGATCCACAAATAGTTCACCCTCTAGTTATTACCAGAAGTTGTAAAGTGCTACAAATGATGTGATCCACAAATAGTTCAGGTTGAGACATGAGAGTGGGGACATCCTATGCAGTGAGTTTGCATATAGACTGGACCACGAAAATAGTCACTTTACTGTTTACTATTAAAACTGACTATTTCATTTATTATATAACCTAGGTTAACTCGATCTTAATTCTAAGCTAACTATGAACTCTTGTTTGTTCGAGATTATCCTTTGATCTGCAAATGGTGAGAGTAGTCCAACAGCACTGCTCAATAAGCTTACCATTTTGGGATAAGACCGGATGTAGTCACTGGAGTAAAACGGTATTTTTGACCTAGATGTGATTACGACAACCTGTGAAGGATCGACTTACTGATTATGGTTATTAAGTGGACATAATATATCTATAGTGTGGGGTTCAACTATGGGCTATAGTGGAGTGTCCCATTAGTTAACGAATGGGGTTAGATCAGTCTAATGAGTTTAGCCAATTAATCTCAAATCGTTGGAGCCCATGATCTGTAGGTCCGCGAGGTTCCCCTACTAGCTCGTAAATGAATCAGCTTTAGGGTAGCTTGAGAAATTAATTTGAAACATTCAAATTAAACAGAACAAGAGAAAATATATTTGAATATGATTTAAATATATGAAGATGATTATTGTGCAAAAATTAATTTAATATTTGATATTAAATTAATTTATGAAATTAATTTAAGAAAATCATTTTTGTATTAAAATAATTTTAAAATCATTTTTTTGTTTTAAAAGAAAATGAAAAAACGGTTTTGCATGGTTGCACAAAATAGAGATTTAATTTTCTCCATTACCTTCATCTTCATGCTCACACAAAGGCCATTATCCTCTCCACATTGATTCTCCAAGCATGAGCTACAAGTCATGCACTCCATTTATTTGCATGTTCATCTACTATATAAAGAAGATTGGAGTCGTTGGAGAAAGGTTAATACAGAATTTTGAGAGAAAATGATTGATCTCCCTTTCATATTCATTCGACCTGAGGCAAAAGAGAAGTCATACAAAGAAAGGTTCGTGGAGAAAGAGAAGAACACCTTATTTAAAGATAAGGCCGAAGTAAAAAATCAATAGAAAAAATAGTGAATCATAGGTACTTACCCTCGTTACTAAGATGGATATTTTCTGTAAAGAAGAAACTGTCTTCTTCAATCGGCTGTTGTGGGTTTTTCTCGGTTGTTCACTTCTTCAAGCTATTCTTGAGTCCCACAACTCTGCCTAAAGCTCCAAGAGCATAGTAAGAAAGTCTTTGAGGTGGTTCACGGCGATATCAAGTGAAGACAACAGTTGTACAAACGTTTTATTGGATAGCTCATCAAATGTATGTTTTGAAAACCCACTTTTTAGAAGAGCATGCTTTAGATTTTGCCAAAATTAGTGAATTTGAATGCTTATGGATCCTTGATACTTCTTTTGCATGTTATTTAACTCTTTCATTTAGTGTGATATTGTCGAAAAACTCGTATTGAAATCACCCACATTGCACACCAAGCAATAATAAAAAAATATAATGACGTTACGGCTTCCTGCTTCAGCGCGCTCTGGCACCGACAGAAATGCTTGCCCCTGAATGTGGATCTATTGGATTTTTCTTTGCCTTTAACAGTTTCATAATTCTTTCCTATTAGCGAGCTAGTGAAGTACCTGACGCCCCAAAAATTGTAAGGTAAAATTTGTCTTATTCCTTTTTATTTTTGGGTTTGAAAATACGTGATAGGTGGTTAGGAGGTTTTGAAGGTTTTGAATATATATATATATATATATATATATGTATGTATGTATGTATGTATGTATGTATGTATGTATGTATGTATTTCTTCAAGGAAAAGGGAGGAGTTAGGGTTTAGTGGGGGTACAATTGGTTATAAATGTGAAATTAAGAGACATCGGTTTGCGTGTAGAGAAAAGAAAGAATTTTTTTTTTCCTTTTTCTTCCTCTTAACCCCCACGCGAGACCACCCTTTTTCCCTCAACTCGTTCCTCAGCGTAGCGGTACGTGGTTCGGCAGGTCGCTGGCCGTTTGAACGTCGACGCCTCCTCACGGTGGCCATCCGCGCCGCTCACGCCTCAGCCCAGCTACCCGCACCGCTCGCCGCTCAACCTCTGCTTTTTGCTAGCCACATAGCCTGCCGACTCTTTCTGCCAGCCGAGTTTCTTCAATTTTTCATTCCCATTCTTATCGTCCGCCAGTTGCCGACCTCTTCCGTTTTGCCAGGAACTTGGAATTTTTTGTGAGATTTAAGTTTTATTTGGTTTTTAGTTAATGGGTTTTGAATGCCTATCGAATTTGGTCTGATTTAAGTTATACTAAGGATGCATTGTTGCTCAATTCGAGGTTTCAAGACATTTTTGGTACTATCTAGCAGCATCAAAGATCGCTTTGGGCGCCTTTTGGTAAGCTATAATTGTTATTCTGGTTAATTCTTGTTTTCCCCAATTGGTTTGGTGAATATTTGTGTTAATTGGGATTTAGAATTGAGTTTTGAAACCCTTCAGTTTGCTTATGACTGGATTGGATTCGTACTTGAAGCTCAGTTGTAGTTTTGGTTAAGTCGACATTTTGGGTAAGTGGTATGGAGACTTTTGATTGTGCTTTTCGAGTGAGTTAGGTTATGTTTATAAGGATTGACATTAAATTGGTTTATTCTAGGGCGATTCAAGCATTTGACTCAAGTCAAAGAGGGATTTGATTGATAGTTGGAGTTTTGTTTGCTATTTGTTCAACATAAATTCGGGATAAATGATTTACTATCGGTTTGCCCTCAAACCCAAGCATGTATTACGTATTGGTCCCTACGTTAATATGAGATATCTTGATATGCCTATTGGACAGTTGAAAATTTTGGTAACTTACGCTTATGTCATGGAATGTTGATGTTATGTGTTGTAACAATGTTTGGCGTATGGATAAATTTTGAATTGTTATGTGATCTTAGCATGATTTAAGACCTCGATTGTATGCTTATGACTTTATGAGATTGCAGTGATTGTTGGCACTTCTATTGGGCTATGCATATCGTATGTTGTGAGCCTTCGGGCTCACACCTTATGCTTATGTAGGATGTCCCCTTGGGACCACCACTTATGTTTATGTTTGTGCTCTCCGGGGTCATTACTTATGAAAGCATGCCTTTAGGTTCGCCTTTTATGCCTATGTTTATGCCTACGCCTATGATGTCCTTGTGCATTTCTGTCCTAATGGAAAGGCTAACAGATCATTGAGTGGGCCCAGTAATGGGTCGCCTATTGAGTATACTTTTATACTCATCCTTTTCCTTTCATGTTTTTCAGGTAAGGGCAAAGATAGACCGGTGCATGACAAGAGAGATCCATGACCTGGCCATTTAGACAAATTATTAGTTCCGCACTTAGGTTTCATGGACTAGCGTCTAGTTTAGGAGTCAAACATTTTAAAATCTTATGAAATATTCCTTGATTTTAATTATTGATTTATTTAATTGTTATTTATTTTAAAGTTGGGTTAGAGGTACCCCGAACGGTGTTTTCATAATTTCTCTTTTGTATTTATTTGAGCTTTATTTAATGAAATAAAATTTTTATCTCTTTGATTTAATTATTCTTTGAGAAATGCATTGCCACGCCTATGCATGCATAGAGTAGTGTCATAGAACCATACTAGAAATTTGGGTCGTTACAGTTGGAATTAGAGCTTAAGTTTTAGTTTCTGTAGACTGAATTACATCGTGAGTCCAAACTATTCCATATGGACACAAATGGATCTCTCGTCATCACCAGGTATGTCGTTTAAAGTTCTTTAGGGAAATATGTATGAAATCTTACCTGTTGTGTAGTCGTTTAATGGTTTACCCTGCTAGCGTTTATTAAAGCGTTACGTGCGGTTATCAGGTATGGCACCACGAACTAGAGGAAGGGGCAGTCGAGATAAGAATAGTTGGGGAGCAGAACTGTGACATACAAGACTCTGAGGAGCAAATCAAAGAAGTGCGGGACCCACCACCTCAAGACCCAACTGGGTCAATCTAGCAAAGGGTTAGACCAAGAAGCGGGCCTCGAACTTCGATTGTGTCACACCCCGTCCCAAACTACTCTCTAAGCCTAGGAAAGGACATGACTACAGCAATTATCAACCCTTTTGTTGACACTTACTACCTAATAACTCTTGCGAAAATTACTTTGATACTAATGTACAAATTCATATACAGCGGATGCCTCTTAGGCCAAATTTATTAAGTTTAAAAAAACACAACATATTTAGAGTAATTACATTACTAGTTTCACAAGTCCTGATACCCAAAACCTTAGTCCCTATATGAATAACTGTAACATGTGTACAATATTTACAGTAACCACCAAACAGCCGATTACATTATCTTTGTCCTTTAGTGGCAGAGTAATGCAAAGCTATCTTCTGAGGATTTGACCGCTACTTGAAGGAAAGAAAAACATTTGAAAACGGGGTGAGCTTGTTAGCCCAGTGAGTGACTTAAAAAAGAAAACTGATTCTCATGCAATAGTCTCAATAAAGAGATTAAACTGAAATATAAACTTCTACAGTAACCTTGTACTGATGTATAGACATTTTCCAAGCATATAAAGCATATAAAGTTGTTTTTATTAGAAAACATTAAAACTGTTCCTTAGTTGAGAATAACCCTGTTGTGGTTAAATCCCAACATCAACTGCTAGTCAAGAGAGAACCCTTTTGCTCAATCTCTGACTTTAACTACCTACGTGCACGTGGTCATACTAAGTATCGTCATATCTTAGGTACTTCTGCTCAGATACCTTCTCTAAACTTGTCCTTTAGTATCGAGTTGCTCGGATACCTTCTCAACTGTCCTTCGGTATCGCATTTCAAGTAGAACTAGTCATAAATGACTTTTCTCTTTAAAGCATGTAAAGCATAACGCATAGAAAACATATCTTTAAAGATATTAACGCATGCTGGGTGTATTTAAACACACATAAATAGTTTTTCAATAAACTTTCATACATGCATCCGTTTAAAACATAACTCATGGTTTGCTTGGTAATTACTTTGTAAAACTAGCTGGCATGAGAATAATCTTTCTTTAAAACATGGTTTCCTTAAAACATTGTAAATATTTAGTCAAATATTTAGTCACTCACCTTGATTGTTTAGGAACCTTTCTCTTCAGAAGTTCTTTGTTTACCTCGGGCTCCCTTTTGAACCCCTAAAATCCATATTCAATTTTAAAGCTCAGATTACTCATAGTTTTAAGAATTATCTCGTGATACTTTCTTCTGTAAACATGCTCTACAATGTCTCAGGAAGCTTACCTTAAAATCTTAGCTCAGAACTTCTCGTGGTTTGGCCGGAATCACAAGATCTCCAAGACTGGCCCAAGCTTACCTGACAGTTTGACTCTTCTGTCTTTTTCTCAGTTTCTAGCCTGATCCCTTGGCTTCTTCTCCAACAGTCCTAGCTTGAAAACTAGACTCGCGGAGCTTTCAGGTGGCTTTGGAATCACTCCAAACGCACGAGTATGCTGCGAGAACTCCTAGTCCCAGTTTGATGTTATTTCCAGAATTCACTGTCTAACTGCGTCTCCTCTTGAAGTTTTATGACCGACGCATAGGTTTGCTATCAATGCATAGTTTAATCAGCTTTTATACTCTTCTTAATGTCCTTTGAACTATGATCTGAAGAGGAGTCCTTGGCTCTATTTATAGACATCCAAAATATCTCCAAAGCCGACACCTTCTACTTGGCCGCATGTCCAAGTGTCTTTTCCCCACACTATCAATGCAACCTTCAAATCACCGCAATCTAAGGTGTTTTTTTCTTCCTCAGCCAACACAAAATGCTTAAATTTGCATGTCTTCTTGTGCATCCACCTCATTTACTCAAGGCTTAAGATTTCTTCCCAACAAGCCACATGTCCGGATGACGACCTTGAATGCGTCCATCCAACCTTATATGCGTTCATCTAACACAAATGTGTTCATCCAAATGTCGCAACCTTCCTATGTTTGGACACCACCAATGGCGCATGCGTCCATTCAATCTTACCTTGTGCATCTAATTAACGCAACTTGGTCACATATACTAGATGCTCGTAAAGCTCATCTTTGGCTGCATATCTTTCTCTTTCGCATGGCTTACCTTTGCCCTATGCGCCCAACTAGGATAATGACCAATACTCTTTCAACGCATACTACTAGCTTATCCTATGCGCCCACATGCCTTCGAATGTCCAACGTATAGCACATCACCAACACATAGTATTAGCCTTGTGTACCGCAAGCCTTAGCAACGTAAAACGTTTCACCATGCGTCCACCATAGCTTGTTTCAACGCCTAGCTCATCCTTTAGCAAGGCCGCCGCATAGCACCATCGCATAGTGTTGTCGCATACCATCGCGTAGCATCGCCGCATCCATCGTGTAGCATTGCCACATGCCTCCATCACGTAGCACTGCCGCATGCCTCCATCGCGTAGCATGGCCGCATGCCTCCATCGCGTAGCACTGCTGCATGCCTTCATCGCGTAGTATGGCCGCATGCCTTCATCGTGTTAGCACTGTTGCATGTCCTCCATCGTGTAGCATGGCCACATGCCTAGGATAATGACCAATACTCTTTCAACGCATACTACAGCCTTGTCCTATGTGCCCACATGCCTTCGGATGTCCAACGCATAGCACATCACTAATGCATTGGTTTTAGCCTTGGTGTACCGCAAGCCTTAGCAACACAAAACGTTTCACCATGCGTCCACCATAGCTTGTTTCAAATGCCTAGCTCATCCTTTAGCAAGACCGCCACATAGCACCATCGCATAGTGTTGTTGCATACCATCGCGTAGCATCGTCGATATCCATCGTATCCATCGTGTAGCTCGCCGCATGCCTTCATCGCGCAGCATGACCGCATGCCTCCATCGCGTCGCACTCCCCCTTGATCAACCAGTGCGTGCAACTTGAGGCTACCGCATGCGTTGTTCTAACCTCTCAAGACATTGGTTGCCGCATGCGTTTTTCTTGGCCACATTTTGGCTTCCTTCAACGCCTCAGATAACCTCTAAATGAGCAAAGCCAATGCATGGACAACACTTAGTCAATTTTCTAGCTTCCAACGCATGGGTTATAATTAGCCAATTTTTCAAGTTTTCCCCAAGAGTCAAGCTTTCAAATTCATACTTTTCTTCTAATTTTTCACCCTAATTACTCATTAGTTTCCACATCAACTTACTTACCATACTGGTCTCAGTAGGGAACATACTTAAGTAGAGAAATTAGGGTTCAAGGTTCACAATGAATATTGATTAACTTGGGTTGAAGAGTTTAACCGATTAATCTCAAATCGTTGTAGCTCGTGATCTGTAAGTCCATAAGCCCTCTACTAGCTCGTAAAACATTACACCTTGGATTAGAAAATTGAGCGAATTTGAAGTGTTCAAATTCGAAATTAGAGTTTTGAATTTGAAATATTCAAATTCAAATTTTGGGTTTGGATAATTATATTTGGTATAATTAATATTTAAATTTACCAAAATTAAACATAATTGGGGAGTTTAAAATATTTAAATATTGATTTAAATATTGGCTACATGAATAGAGATTTATATTTAAATTAGGTGTTTTATTAATTTAATATTTGATATTAAATTACTAATTAATTAATTAATTAACTAAATTTATTTATTTAATTAATTAAAATAAAATAATTTTTTTCATTTTTTAAATTCAATTTATGGAAATTGAATTAAGTTTTGAATTATTCTTAATTTGAATTAATTTAAAATTGAAAAATGTAATTGCTAGTGGATTTGTCCCAATTTTGGGATTTTTAATGGATTTTTCCACAAATCAACACCTTGTCCACTCACTTAGTGCTAATTGAAATGTCAATTAGCTTAAAATCTAAGTGCTTGCATGCCCAGACTTGTTAAATATCCCAAATTTCAGGATTTTTCATTCATGCAATTGATTTTCTGAAAATTCTAAAAGCTCTCTCAAATACCTCTCCAAACCCATATCAATTCTCCTCAATTATGAGTTTCTACCACTCAATCAAAGGCTGAGAATAGTAGAGAAACTCCTCTTGGTAGTCTACTAAGGATTTGGAGATCCAATTCGTAGAATTCAACAAGGAAGTAAAAAGAATCAGCAAAGGTATACCTAAATGAAACCCTTTTTCTGTAAAACTGTTTTTTAGCATGCTTTGAACTTAAATTAAGTGTAATTAGAGTGCCTAATGATTTTGTTAGCTTCCGTTTTATGCATGTTTTTCCTATCAATTGGTATCAGAACATGATTTAAGCACTCAATAATGTTAATTTCAGTTTGGTGGGTGAAATTCTAGCAATGCAGGTTTGGGTGACTGATATGGTCTTAATTCAACTTTGGCATTAGTTTTCTCTTTGATTATGTTGTTAAATTTGTAATTGGCTCTTGGTTGATGAGCTTAAGTATGTGCTTGAGAGTTTATAATTTTATTGGAGTCAATAGAGTTGAAACTAGGTTGTAATTGAAGATTGTAGCAAGCAAACTCGACTATAAAATCTGGTGAAGAAGCTACTACAAAGCAACGTTGCGACGCTACCCATAC
>NC_052354.1:2377971-2402885 GCF_009727055.1 Benincasa hispida
CGTTGCGACGCTACCCATACAACGTTGCAACGTTGTTCTTCCTGAAGCCTGAGATGTTGCAACGCTGGGATGGAGCATTGCAACGCTGCTCATCCCAACCTAGAAACGTGCACACAAAAATTGGTTCGTGGGAGCGGTTCGGTTCGACCGGTTCGGTGGCCTAAGGTCAAGTTCGACCCTAAATAGATTGTTTTAGACTTCTTTGAAGATTTGGAGGGTCGGTTCAGACAGTTCAGATTGGTTCAAGTGATCCAAAAGCACTTTGAAGCTATTTCTGTATTATTTTTGTAGTAAATTAGTTTATTACTTGCTTAGAATGTCAAATTTGGTCTATATCAGTGTTGTTTAAATATTTTATGCACGTGATATATGTTATATTTAAATTAAACATGTGAGTGCATATTGTATGCCATGTAGATCTAAATCCCACCATACAAAAGCATGTTTCATGTATTAATATATGTTCTAAATTGGTTGTAATATATATAGTATGCATGATTAGGTTTTCATAAGATTAATATAATTGTTATATTAATGGGTGGAATGCTTAAGTATTTGTTATAGTATGTCTATATTTTTATAAGAGTTATAAAATGAATTTAGACATTTAAAATCTATAACAAAGATAAGATGTATGCTCATTTAGGTTTTTCCCTTAAGTACTGATTCCTGGTCTTGAACAAAGGGTCCCCGCCCTCTCATGGCCAAGAGGGACATGGTTTATTAGTTGGACTATAAACCAGTTGTTCAATAGAGGATCAGTGGGAGCTTAAGGAGCAAGATGTATTTACAGAGATAAAACAGTATTTTTTTGACTTAGCTGTAAATACGAACAACTGCAAAGGATCGACTTACTTATCATGGTTAAATCAAATGGACATAAATATATCTATAGTGAGAAGGGTGCTACCATCGAGCTATAGTGGTATGTCTTGGTAGTTAACAAATAATGATTAAATCAGGTTAAAGAGTTTAAAAACAATACACCTTGGATTAGAAAATTGAGCGAATTTGAAGTGTTCAAATTCAAAATTAGGGTTTTGAATTTGAAAGGTTCAAATTCAAATTTAGGGTTTGGATAATTATATTCAATATAATTAATGTTTATATTTATCAAAACTAAATGTAATTGGAGAATTTAAAATGTTTAAATATTAATTTAAATATTTGCTACATGAATAGGGATTCATGTTTAAATTATGAATTTTATTAATTTAATATTTGATATTAAATTATTAATTAATTAATTAATTTAAAAAAAATCATTTTACCTTGTAGACAACATTGCTCCACCTTTACCTTTAAAACTGTAACTCTTGCTATCGAGTATACTAAAGGATATCAAACTCTTTGTCATTAATGGAACATGCCTAACCTCGTTTAAAGTGTAGAAGACACCATTATGTGTTCTATCTTGATTGAGCTGATTCCAACTAACATGCACACAACACCATTAGCCATGCTAACATTCTCTCCGTCTACTTGTTGATATATTGATAACCACTATTTATTTGGGTACATATGATAAGATGCCCCAAAATCAAGAACTCACACATCATCAGAATGTGAATGTTCATTCATAACTAAAGCTAAAACTCCTTCAGAATCGATTTCTTTAGGATCAATCTTAACTTGTGCAACAGAGGCGGATGCTTCCTTTTTCTCACTTTTTTCCTTATTTTCCTAATACCTTTTCATCTCAGGGCATTCTGTTTTCCAATGCCCCTTTTCTTTACAATAGTGACAAACATCATATGATCTAAAAAACCCTCTGACTTCGGAGACTTATTATTCTGGTTCGACTTCTGCTTACCAAAATTCTTATGTCCCTTACTCCCTGTAGCAGCTAACCCAAATGTCTGACTCTCTGTACCTAAACTTCGATGGTCCTCTCTCATAAGCAACGTGGACTTTGTACCTTCTAAGGTCAGAGTTTCTTTTCCTCCAATATACGAGTCAATGAAATTCTCATACGATAGGGATAAAGACGTTAATAAAATTAGGGCAACATCCTTATCATCAATCTTATAAGATTTTATTTAATTGATCAAGATGGTCTCGTGGAGACGTACCTTTATGCATATGTAGATGATACAGATGTTTCTACAGAAATAACTTCTTGGTTAAAGATTTCATCATCTAAAGACTTTCCAACTTTACCTGCGACAGTTTCTTCATTTGAGACTTCGATGATGACGTCGCCAATCAAACTCCCGTACTTGGTTGTTCGAAGCGCTAACAAAAAAATTCAAGGCATTCCAACACCCACCAACCCAATTATTCAATTCCATCTCTTTGTCCTTCAAATCCTTTTTAAAATTCTATTTCTTATTCTCATTCCATTTCTTATTTCCAATTTGAATCATCAACGTCTCTTACTCACTTACTCCGGAATTGACAACCACCATACCCCGTTCCAACCCCCTTGTCGAAGATTTTTCCTCACAAGGATTAGTATCTCATCGCGTTATAGTTGAGTTGATCTGACTAATTTTTATTTATAGAAATGCAGATTTTTAATGAGATTTTTTTTAGATTAAATTTTATGATATTTTTCTTTAAATTTTTAATATATTCATGAGTTAGTTAAGCTTGTAAATCTCTAACTTTTCTTTTTATATATATTTCTTGTTTCTTTTATTCATTCACAAAATAATAATTGTTAGATTTCTATCTTGTTTCTTCAACGTAGATGTATGTCACTCCTCTAAACACAACTTCTAATTCTTCAAAAGGTACCATTATTTTTTCCTTTTCATTTATATAGATATAAAAGATGATATCGCCATTATGTTTCAGTCTTGAATTTTGGATTGAGAATTTGTACATGTTCAATTAATTGATTAACATATTCATTTCAATGTATCAATTCAAGGTATAGAGAGGCCAAAGATTTAAATGACAATTTAATGGATAATCTACTTCCTTTTCAATATAATAGTAACTATCTATCCTACATTTTTTTTACTTTTATATTTACTCTTTTGATATATGATTTTATGAACTTTTTATTCAAATTGTTGTGAGTTCTTGGTATATTATCAAGTAGCTTCTCCACACACACACACAAAAATAAATAAATAAATAAATAAATAAATAAAAATAAAAATCTCAAGAGAAAAATATAAGTGCTTAATTATTTGGTCCTATCCTTTATACTTTATTTACATGAAGATGGGTTTGTTTTTATCAAATTGGGGTATCCTATTTGTTTCAAGCTTGAATTAAAATAATGGATTCTAGTGTCAATAATGAGTTCATGAAAAATTGGATCTTTATTTTTAAAATCTTATTTTTTTAGTATAACAACTACATATATGAATGATTCAACTTTCGACCTTTAAAGAGAAAGGTCATCTTTATTACCGTTAAGCTTAACTCGCATTCACGTGTTTTATCCGTCTCTCCTAATCTTTACTAAAATCAAATAAAATGTTTGCCACACAAAATATCTTGTATTAAAAGCATCTTAAATCTTATTTATTAATAGAACTTCTTCATCAAGTCACAAAAATGTTAGATGTTGCCACTAAATATTGGGGAAAAAAACAGTTTAGATTATGAGTAATAAAAATTATAATATGAACAAGATTATAAGTAATAAAAGTGTTGCCACCATCAATTCACTTTGCATTTTTCATCTAGAATGCCTTGGTATTTATACCCTCCAGGCAATTCTAAAACTATCTATGTGGGACAAAACTTCACACTCTCCTTTACTTTTCCTATTGGCCTAAGCCCAAAAAGTCATTTTCAACAATCCCCAAAAATTACTGCTACAAAAAAGTTAACAAGCAAAAAATATAAAAGATTAAATGAAAATAAAAAAAATAGGTGTTTTGAGCAAATAAAAGAGATCAGACTTGAACATCAATATCTCACGATTTGAGTTGATGCATAGTGAAGTAGGGCAACAACCTTGTTAGAGAGGGTGAGTTACCTCTAGAACTTTCAATAACACTGGTTGAGACCCCTACAACAGGCCTTACTCCTAGTCCTTCTCTTCATTCTGCAATATAAAGTGTGTTTATTATGGCCACACACATAAACCTCGGGTCACTGTGAAAGCTCTAGAAAGAGACTTTCAAACTCTTTCAAATAAGGCGGCCACGCCTTCACAATCACGTTAATTGCTTAATCAACCACTCAAAACCGAGCTATGGAGATTTTATACTTATCTATCAAGTTCATACCAAGACCACCCAAAAAAAGGGCTATGGAATTTAAAAGGTCTTAATTCTTTCCATCAAGTCCGTACTAGGACCACCCAACTGAAGATCTATGGACCATCAAGTCTATTGCAATAGACTACCCGGATAAAGGACTATAGAATCCTATAAGGGTTTAAGTCTCATGTTTACTAATGATTCTAAAATTATTTTCCTTGTTAAGCCTTTGGTCAAAGGGTCAGCCAAATTTTGCTCATACCTCACAAAATTCAAGGAAATAATTCCTCCTTTTAACAATTGTTTCATAATTCCATGTCTAAGACGTATATGTCTCCTTTTGCCATTATATACACTGTTCTTGACAATACTTGTGGCAACCTGTGAATCATAGTGCACAAATACTGGTACTGATGCCCCACAATGGTACATCCCCTAGCAGGCTTCTAAACCATTCGGCCTCTTGTCCTGCTAGTTCTAAAGCAATAAATTCTGATCCCATAATGGATCTGGTTATGCAAGTCTGTTTAGCAGACTTCCATGATATTGCTCCTCATCCAAGTAAAAACACATAACACTTGTAAAACTGACTTCATCATTATCAGATACCTGGTTAGCATCACAATAACCTTCTAAAACAGTTGGAAATTGGTTAAAATGAAAACAATGGTTCACGGTTCCCTTAAGATATTTTAACAAAGGATGAAGAGCACTCCAATGATTTTTATCATGAATATGTGTATATCTACTCAATCTACTAACAACATATGCAGTAATAAGGTCTAGTATAGTTCATTAAAAACATAACGCTACCTATAATCTTTGCATATTCAGACTAAGATATACTATCACCTTTATTTTTCTTAAGAAATATACTAGCATCATAAGGTGTTTTTGCAGAAGGATCATCAAAACAATCAAACTTCTTTAGTAATTTTTCAATGTAGTGTGATTGGCACAAAGAAAAACCATTTGCAGTTTTCCTTATCTTAACACCAAGTATTACATCAGCTTCCCTTAAATCTTTCATTTCGAAATGGGAAGATAATAACAATTTGGTATTACATATCACCTCAATGTTTGTTCAAAAAATGAGCATATCACAACATATAAATATATAATCACACACTCTACTCCAAACAACTTTGAATAAACACATATACCTGAAAATTTTACCTTAAACCCATTGTTTATCAAAGTATCATTGAATTTTTCATACCATTGTTTGAGAGTTTGTTTAAGACCATAAAGATATTTGTTTAGTTTACATACTTTGTTTTCTTGACCACAACTGTAAAGCCTTCAGGCTGTACCATATAGATTTCTTTTTCTAGATCACCATTAAGGAATGCAATTTTTACATCCATTTGGTGAATTAGAAGTCCAGGAATAGCAACCAACACAATCAAGGCCCTAATAATAGCTATTTTTGTTACAGGAGAATACGTGTCAAAGTAATCAACACTTTGTTTTTGTGCATATCCTACTACTACCAATCTAGCCTTGTATCTTTCAATTGAACCATCTGCCCTCATTTTCCTTTTGAAATTCCACTTGCACTTGATAGATTTACTTTCTTTCGGAAGATCTACTTAGTTCCAAGTTTGGTTCATGATTAGCGAATCAAATTCACTCTCAATAGCTTTCTTCCATAAGCTAGAGTCTACAGAACTCAAGGATTCTTCGTAAGATTTAGGATCCTCATCTATAAGGTACATACATGCAAACTGATAGTCAATATCATTTGGCCTCTCAACTAAAAAAGTAGTTAAAAACCAGGACCAAAATCTTTCTCAGTTATATGTCTCTTACTTCTTCTTGGTTCTATAACCAATAAACACACAATCAAAAGTTTTAGATCCTACCGTAGGTATCTCGAATGGAGGATATGGAACCTTAACCAGACATCCCCATACCTTCAGATAAGAGATATTAGGTGCATATCCATTCCAGAGTTCGTAAGATGTCTTATCCAGTTTTTTGTGAGGTACTCTGTTAAAAATAAAATAGGCAGAAAGCATAGATTCCCCCCACATATTATCAGACAATCCAGAATTTAACAACATAACATTCACCATTTCCTTAAGAGTTTTGTTTTTGCGTTCTGCTATACCATTTTGTTGTGGTGAATAAGGAGTAGTAAATTCATGAATAATACTATTTGATCCACAAAATTCTTACAGTGTATTATCACTATATTCACCACATTTATCTGATCTTAACCTTTTAATTCTTTTATCTAATTGATTCTCTACTTTTGCTTTATACTTCAGAAACATACTACCAGTTTCATCTTTTGTCTTCAAAAGATAAATTCTAGTATATCTAGAAAAATCATCAACAAAAGAAATGTAGTAATTTTTTCCATTTTACTTGTGGTGTTTTTGAAATAAGCTAAATCAAAGTGAATCAATTCTAGTAATTCTATACTTCTAGATGTGACAGGTTTAAAAGGTTTCTTTATAAACTTTGATTCTAAACAAACATGACATTTACTAGTTTCACGTGTTTCGGATGCATTAATCAATTTCAAATCCTTAAGTTTCTTAACTGATGCAATATTCACATGACCTAGTCTACCATGCCACATATAAAGAGACTCAACTATGTAAGCAGAATTAGAAGTACTTGCATTCATCATATTTGAAACAGAGATAGTATTCAATATTAAAAAACATTCATTGAGATATCCTTTACCAACAAAATCTCCATTTTTTTGTGAGGACAACCTTATCAGCTTCTAGGACAATCTTAAGCCCAACCCGGTTCAACAGACTTCAAGATACCAAATTTCTACATAAGGAAGGTACATACAATACGTTACTTAAGGATAATGTTTTTCCAAAGGTTAATTTTAAAAGAACCTTCCCTTTTCCAAGCACTTCTGTTGTGGCCAAGTTACCTATGAACACACATTCTCCTTCAGCAGTATCCTCGTAGTCATGGAAGAGCTCTTAGTTTGAACATAAATGTCTTGAAGCTCTGGTGTCAAGTATCCGGTCAATTTTGTTTTCCACCAGGTTGGATTCTACAACGGCAGCAATTACGTCACCTTGTTCAACAAGATTAGCTTGTGGTGTAGGTTGCTGATTTGGTTTTCCTTTCCTTTGACTGCATTGGTAGGATTTGTGCTCAGGTTTCCCACAGACATAACATATCAGTTTTTTCTTTTCAATCTTCCTACCAACATTTTTGTGATGTCCATTCTTCTGGAAAGAATAATTCTTTCCAAATTCCTTCTTATGATTTTGTGACCTGTCTTTGTTAATAACAAAAGATTCAACCAATTTAGCATTAACTAAATTTAGACCCTGTTGGCTGTTGGCTTCTTCCATGCGCATGTGACTGATCAGCTCCTGGAGTGTCAGATCCTTCTTTTGTGTTTTAGATGATTTTTGTAGTCGCTCCAGAATGGGGGAAATTTCTCAAGCAACACATTAGCTTGTAAAATCTCACACATTTTCATGCTCTCAGCCAGAACGTTGGCCACTAAATTTTCATACTCATGTATCTACTCCACTACTGGTTTCTCGTCCGTCATTTGGAATTGAAGCCATTTACTAACAACGTACTTTTTGCAATCAACGTCATCTCCTCCACATCGAACTGAACCGAATCGTGTACGCCTCTAACGTAGATAATCTTTTTCTTTAAAACACGTGTATTAAAAATATAAGATTCTAAATGGCAAGGGTCAAACTTTTAGAGCGTGTTGAAACACCTTTTCAAAATGTTTATTGTTATTATTATTATTTTTTTAAAAGTCATTTTAGAAAAAAATTCAAGTATTTGACAATTATTCAAATTAGATTTTGAAAAATGAGTTTACAAAATAAATTTGTCCAGGATAAACACCTAAAAACAACTTTTAGTGTTTAAAGGTCTCTCTCCCGAATTTATATAATTATTAGATTACCGAAATACCCTGAAAGTCATCTACCTCACTTCCACTATGTTGATGTAGTTACCACCAACAATCAACTTCGACGACAATCGCTGCAGCCAACCACTTACTTCCACCCACCATCGTTGTCGTCCAACTCCAACAACCACCTCCACCAACTCTAGCAAGGGTCAAATTCAGCGATCATTATTTAGTAACTTGACATTAATAGCCCACCAACGACTTTCCGCTTGGGAAATACACAACCACCTTTTCTGGAGCATGTTATATAACAAACTAAATAGAATTATAATAATAATATATTTTTAAAAAAATAGTTATGTGTTTTTATTTTAAAACAAATTTTATTATAATTGCTTAAATGAAAATAACTTTTTGAAAAACATCAAATCTATCCCATTTATGCATAAAATTTCAGTATTACCCCTGCCATTTAAAGGTGCAAACTAACTCCATTAAAATTACAAATGTGAAAAAGGGTATGTTAGACTCAACAAAATTTTCAGGGGTCTTTTCTAAAATGACAACTCAACAAATTGTTTACTAAAAAAGGGCACAAATTGCTAAAATGAAATATACAAATCTTTTAAGTTCACTAATTTGGGTTGGGCTTTTTACAGGGCATGTTTATGGGCCTTTAAAAAATGGGGGTTCGGCCCACTGTTCTCTAGTCCTATATATATAATAAGAATTAGGGTTTCTGGAGCCGACGGGGTCAAGTTCGAGCAGAGAGGGACGAGGTAACGCGCGATCGCCATGGGGAGAAGTACGTAAATCTTTTCGTTTCTTCATCTAATACATTCTTCCATCTTTCTAATCTGATGAATTATCTACTTGCATCTCTCAATTTTTTGTTTTTTTCTCATCTTCGATGTTAGAAACAAATTGTTCGTCGTTTTTCTGGATGCAATCTGAAAATACGTGAAGAGTGTCGTTTTTTATTGACGGAAAATTTAATTGTTGGAAATGGATGAATTTCCGTTTGTTCCCGTAGGAAAATGTTGTTTACTTTTGAGCTTGTTCTTTAATATATTGGTTTAAAGTCTTTTGACATGCGTACTTCGTTCTAGAATTGCAATATTTAAGAATGTTTGGATGATTTATCAAGTACCAAGTTGTAATCCATGTATGAAATTAATTAATTATCGTGTAGTGTTAGAATATATGTAGGACAGACTCTAAAGAAGTAAACCTTGCACCTGGTTTCCACGTTGTACTATTCACGGATTAGGGTTTTTTTTCTCTACATCTGAAGGAATCTTGGTACTGTTTTGATTTAATTGCTTTTCAGTTGTGAGCGCTTATTATTTAACAGGAGGCATTTTCTCGCTGGAAAATTTCTGGGTTATGAAAATGGATGTGTGCTTAGCAAGGTTTTCATCATGTTTTTTTTCTTGAGTTGAATCTCTATGGACATCATTATTTATCCTGATGCTCTTGTATGAATAGCCACAGTCCTGAATAACTTTTTTCGACAACTCATTTTGATTATAACTTGGTCTTGATAATTCTATGCTGGTTCTAATTTAACTACAAGGTTGTTGCATGTTATTCATTTCCCGTGCATTTTTATTGTAGGACCTGCAAGGTGTTACAGGCAAATTAAAAATAAGCCTTATCCAAAATCCAGATTTTGTCGTGGTGTCCCCGATCCCAAGATCAGGATCTATGATGTTGGAATGAAAAAGAAGGGTGTGGATGAATTTCCCTTTTGTGTTCACTTAGTGAGTTGGGAGAAAGAAAACGTGTCCAGTGAGGCTTTGGAAGCTGCTAGAATTGCCTGCAACAAATACATGGCTAAGTTCGCTGGGAAGGATGCATTCCACTTGAGAGTCAGGGTGCACCCCTTCCATGTTCTTCGAATTAATAAGATGCTTTCATGTGCTGGGGCTGATAGGCTCCAGACTGGTATGAGAGGTGCTTTTGGCAAACCACAAGGTACCTGTGCAAGAGTAGCCATTGGTCAGGTTCTTCTTTCGGTTCGGTGCAAGGATAGTAACAGCCAACATGCACAGGAGGCCCTCCGTCGTGCTAAGTTCAAATTCCCTGGTCGCCAGAAGATCATTGTCAGCAGGAAGTGGTATGCCCCAAGAGATCTTTGCATTTTTTTCCTTCTTGTTCAGCTAAATTCCCTTGTGGGTCATTCATGTTGTTTTTTAGTGCCTCTGTTTCTTGTGGAGTAATTAAATCTTAAATGTTACCCATATATGAGTCTTATTGATTAAATGATAAATTCTTCAAATTTCCCTTTCAGGGGATTCACTAAATTCAGCCGGGCTGATTATCTGGCTTACAAGGCAGAGAACAAAATCCTCCCAGATGGTGTTAACGCCAAGGTAAGCTATATTACATTCAGCCATATGCTTGCTTTCCTGTTTTATTAATTAATTGAATGTCTTTGATTTTTTTTTTTCCTATTTTGCAAGCACATAAATGGATGTAGGGTTAGCTAGGAGTATGAGATGCTACTTTTCTTTTTCTATTGTATAAATTTAAACTCGTCAAAAATCATCTGAAGAGCATTGATATTCCTTGGATGCACATCCTTTTTTTAAATTTCGGTTTTTCTTCTCTTATATCTCAGTGGAAGACCCTTTTTTACTCTCTCCTTGATAGGACCTTATTGTTTTGTAATCATTTCACATCATTACGAATTTGTCTCATCATTTATGTTTCCTGATTAAAAAAAAATCATAATAACAAATATGGAACATAAAGCAGCATTTTATGTTCAATTTGCGTATTTATCAGCTAATGGGGTTGCAACTGAACTTTTCAGCTCCTTGGATGCCATGGGCCTTTAGCAAATCGTCAACCTGGAAGAGCTTTTCTACCTCAAGCAGCCTAAGATCAGCTAGTTGTTTCTTTTTGATGTTGCAGTTTTTTTCGATTTTGACGCTTGAATCTTTATCATCATATTTTGTTTGTATTAACTCCACATTATCCCGGCAGTTTTATTGATCTTAAAGCAAAGGTAGTAGGGATCACAACCACTTCCTCTTTCCTTCCTCCGTTGATTTAAAATTTTATTCTCTCTTACAAACTGGTCAACTTTAAATTATCAATTTTGAAAACACGGGACTTAAAAAAAAATGAAGTTGTAGTTCATGTTTTAACATGTAAAGGTAGCAGATTCAAAAAAATGTACGAAATATTATATAAATTATTGTTTTATAATTTTATATAATTAATTATACATTATATAATGCATATTTTATTTTTTCAAAAACGGGATTGAGTTTATATTTGTATTTTTATTTAATATTATTATGTATTTTAAAATTTAAAATTCACAATACGGATATTTGTTAAATGGTTAAATTATAACAAATATTTCTGAATTTCCCTTTTTGTTTAAAAAATATTTTTATATGTTTATAACTTTCATAAATGTTTCAAATTTACAATTTATGCATAGATTCATTAAAATTTTGAATAAAAATTGAGACATAAAATTGTATGGAAATGATTTAAAATAATTTTTTTCTATGTTATCTACTACAACGTTTTAATTTAACCCGACTAAATTTGGTGAATTGAAAAGGGAAAATAAAATTTGAATTTTATTGAAGGGAAGGAATATTTTCTACTGACAAAAGTTCGAAGGTCCACGATTTGACTATGTTTTTTCTTCCGATTTTGCTTTTCTTTTCTTTTTTTTCTCCTAACTAACAAATTTCTTCCTTATTAAATTTAGTTATATAATTTGTAGGGTAGTTTACTAGCATATTAAAAATAAAATTTTGGCCTGACTGGGTGATACTTCTCTCTAAAAAGATAGTGTAAATATTCCACAAATAAAAACTAGAACTCATAGACGAGCTAGAGTTTACTTTAGAAAATAGTTTTTTTTATTTCAAAAGAGAAGTTTACTGTTTACATGAAGTTGACTCTCTTGCACTTACTCCATATGAGCGTTCCTGTGCCTCTAAATTAGCTTCACCTTGTTGACGAATATGTCTTAGATTAATGTCAGCAACATTGAATTGTTTTGTTTGTTGAATAATACTTTTTACATTTACCAAGGTGATAAATTGTCTTGTGGTTGAATCGTTATAGGAAAAATAGTCATATGATACATTGATTAGTGCCAGGAGTGTATAGCACAACGAAGGTAATACCTAGACCATCAAGATAGTAATCGTAATGACCAAATATCTTGCTTGTATGGCATCCAAATAATCTGAAAAAAATAATAATTAGACAACCAAAAGTTTTTAATATTCATTTGTATATACATTTATTACTTGATTGTGTATCAGTCTCTCAAATATTTGTTGGTGTACTAGCAACATATTTGCTGACTGTTCAGAGGTAGCTTACACAACACTCCATCTAAAATTATAAAAAAAGATAATTAATTTATTTTATTACATAAAATGATAATGAAATAAATATATAAATGAAATAATACCTGACACTGAGTGAACGATGACCTAGGGCCTATAATTAGACTTGTGGTGTTATAATTTTAAATAGACTTGTGGTGTTATAATTTTAAATCTATTATCATAAGCCCATACCAATAATAGTATCGGTGGCCTCGCTATTTCTAACGCTTGTGCACTAGTAGCCCGACAAAGTTCTCTATAAAGCCATGTAAGACACGCACCACCCCAAGAGTACGTACCAACATGCTCGGAATCAGACAACAGTGGGAGAAACATAAGATGTACTAGAGTGTTTGACTTGTCAGCGAACCAAAATCCTCCAATAAGCTGCATAATCTATGCTCATGCATACTTATGTACGCTGATGTCATATGCATCGAGAGGTAATTCTGGAAATTGGGACGCTAACCACGAAATACTCAATCACGAGCCTTTTAAATCATCTGGTTGAACGTCCAAGAGCTCGTCACAAACAGTTCTCCAATCATATTATAATGAACCTGTCAAAGGTTCTCCGTCCACTCGTAGTCTAAACTAAATAGCAACATCTTGCAACGTAATTGTACATTCCCCACTATGGCATGTGAAATGTGTGGGTTTATGGTTTCCAATGCTCTACCAAAGCAGTAATGAGGTGCCAATCAAGTTGGATAAATCCAATTTGTGCAACCCAAGAAAACCAGCCTGTTGTATGTAAGGAAAAATATGTGGATCAAACGTGATAGTATGTTGTGCAAATGTCCCTTTCTTTGTCTACCCAAAACTACAGTAGAAGAACTATCCCATATCAATTGTGAACAATAGGTATTTTGCTGATATAGTTACACAGGATTAGAAGGAATAGGCTCAATAGCCCGAAGAGGAAACACCTAATGTACGTCGTGGACAAGTACGCTTGTTATGTCCTTCTCTCTTGCAAATTATACATCGAACTTTTTACTCAAATTTTTATAGCTGTTATAGTTGACAAAAAATATGTTAATACTAACAGTCCAATCCGACATCAGTCCAAAAAGTTAGTTTCTTCTTTTAAACCGTCAAAATAGATCAATACTTCAAACAATCCAAATATTATTTTATGACCAATCAAAACAGTCTATTTTCTTTTAAAATAAAAAACCAAATCAACCCAATTTCAAATATATATTTTTTTATATTAGCCCAAATTTAACCGTCCAAGTTATAATATTAAACTACAAAAAAAAAAAAAAAATCGAATCAGCCCAAATGTAGATCTATGTTGCATACACCCAAATGAAAACAAAATAGTAGATCTATGGAGTATACACTTCAATATTTTGAAAACTCTATTATTTTTTTTTTTTTTTTTATGTAAAATCTCATATATTGGGAAAAAAACAAAATGTTACATATGGTCAGCAACCGGAGGAAGAACGGCGAACGACAACGATAGATGGACCGACGACTGTGAAAGAGAGGCAGAAAGTGAAAAGTTTTAGACAGGAAGAAAGTGAAGAGGGAGAAGGCCACGAGGTGCGTTTTGGGACCACTAAATCATGTACTCGGTATACGACTTAGGATAGTCTTGAACTCCATCCACGATTACCTGGTTGCATGATGCGAAGGAAGTCGTGAACTTGTCCACAATTTAACTACCCTATTTTTTAGGGTGCTTTCAGCCCAATCCTATTTTTGTTAATAATTATTAACATAACATTATTTTAAAAAATCATGAAAATAAAATAAAATTTGAACTCTCTATCTTACAATTAACATTATGCTTTTTTAAATTTACTTATTGTTTATATATAATTATATATAATATGAAATCATGGATATCCTTGATAACGGACAGTTACTTGGTAGTTGGTATTGTTGGGCTTTATGTCCTAAAACTCGTGGTATGTAAACAATGGATCTTATTCTGAAAATTCAATAAAGATGTTATTGAATAAATCTATTGCTTGTATAGAAATCCAATAAATCTAAAAGTACTTTGATTATTGGATGAGTACTTTAACTTTATGTGGAGACATAAAGGTAGATCATGTTCAAGTAAATAGTTAAAATGATCAAGCATATGGATAAGGTTGGGTACCTTATTCTGGTAACACTATTGGATGTTGCCTGCTCTGTAGTTGTTACAAGGAGTGGTAAAGTACTATAAACAAAGTGATCCTAATTCGTTCATGTTGGACATGAGGAGTGTGGGTGTCCTTGTGCAAAAGAGTTTGTACAAGATTGGACCACAAAATGAGTCACTCTTACTTTATAACATTGTTTACTGTTTAAGACTGACTATTTCAAAGTGATGACCTAGGTAACTTGACCTTTATCCTAAGCTAACTATGAACTTCTGTTTATTCGGGATTACCCTTAGATTTGCATAGGTGAGGGTTGGCTTAACAGCGCCAGCTCAATAAGACTCCCATTTCAGGGTTAAGACTGAATAAATAGCTGGGAGCATAGGGTGCAAGAGGGGAATTCACTCCTACTCGATTTAGGGATAGTAGAGAGGTCAATCGCTTAAGTGTTGATTCTGGGACTTGAATTAGGGATCCAGCTCTCTCATTTGGTATGAGAGGGACTCGTTTTTGTAATCGGATCACAAAACAATTGTTTATTAGGGGATCGGTGGGGACTTAAAGAACAAGAGGTAATTTCGGGGGTAAAATAGAGATTTGACCCAACCGATATTATGAATAACCTGTGAAGGGTTAACTTACTAATCATGGTTATATCGAGATATCTACAGTGAGGGGAGTTCAATTAGGGGGTTAGATCGGTCTAATGAGTTTAGTCGATTAATCTCGGATCGTTGGAGCCCATGATCTGTAGGTCCATGAGGTTCCTTTACTAGCTTAGAAATTGATTAGCTCTAGAGTAGCATGATAAGTTAATTTGAAATATTCAAATGAGAATCAAACGGAATTGGAGAAAATATATTTAAATATGATTTAAATATATGAAGATGAATTTGTGTAAAAAATAATTTAATAATGGATATTAAATTAATTAGAATTATTTAAATTGTTTAAATAATTATTTATTAATTTTATTAGAAAATTAATTTATGTAAAATTAAAAAATTGTATTTTAGAAATAAAATATGATTTAAAAATCAATTTTGGATATTGAAAATTAAAAAAAAATTACACAAAAAGGAAAAATGGTTTTTCCATCTCCTTCTTATACTAGCTCATATAGAAACCCACCTCTTCCTTGATTTACTCCAAGCATGAGTTGCATCCCATGCAACAAATCCTTGCATGACATTCTGTAATTTATTGAAGAGATTGGAGAAAAGTTGAGGTAGATTAGAATTTTAGATAAAAATTCTTGAAGAAGAAGGTGTTCTTCAATGGGTTGGTTCAGTGAGCTTTCTCCATATTCCCTTTGATTCAAGCTTATTTTGAGTCCCACAACTCAATCTAGACCATCAAGAGAATAGTAGGGAAGATCTTGTGGTGGTCTACATAAGGATTTGGATGATTTTGCAGCTGGAAATCAAGATTTCAATGGTTCGGCCAAGGTATGTTCTTGAAACCCCTTAAACTTTGTTTTAGCATGTTTCTTTTCAGCCAAAATTAATGAATTAGAGTGCTTATGGATCATGTTCCCTTCCGCTGCGTGCTGCTACCGATCCAACAGGTACCTCAACATTTGGGTGTTGCGTTGGGCCTTGAGGGAGTTGGGGTAAGCGGGCTTGTTGAGAGTGAGATGAGGTTAGGTGAAGGGAGTGGACTGGTGTAGGGGGAGCTGGGGACAGGGTCGAAAGGTGTGGGGGCTTTGGAGGGTGGCCCGCGTAGTTCTGGGTCGGTCTCTTATACACATCTAGATGTGTATAAGAGACAGCCCTTTGGTTGAAAATGAAAAAGTTATTGTTGAACCTTGTGAGAAGATTATTGATGCGGGTGTGTGTTTGTGGGAGAAATCTTTGGTCGGTTAGTTTGTGGATGCCAAACTCGTATTCTGTTATTTGTCGCCTTATTCAAAAAATTTGGAGACGCGTAGAGATGCCAACTATTACCTTGTTGGAAAACGAGTTGATTATCTTTAAATTTTAGAAGGCCAAGTCATGGGATTGGATGCTGGAGAATGGTCTGTGGCACTTGGGTGGCAAACCCATCTTATTACGACAATGGTCTCCAGGTATTATTCCTGAAACTTTTATTTTTAATTATGTTCCTATCTGGATTAAACTGGAGCATGTTCCCTTATAGTTGTGTGTGGATAGGGGTTTAGTAGTGTTAGCTAGTGTCGTGGGTAAACTAATCTCTTTTGATTTTACAACAAGAGAGCGATGATAGTTATCGTATGTGAGGGTTTGTGTTCAGGTGGATGGTGATGCATTATTGCCCTCTTCAGTCACTGTGAGAATGCAGGGTCAAGAGTTAATTATTCCAGTAGTGTATGAGTAGAAACCTCGTAGGTGTGCTTGTTGTGGTTCCTTTGGGCATACTGGGGCCGTGCGTGAGAAACGAGGACGAAAGTTCTTTGAGAAGGGAAGAATGTAATACCCTGCAATTTTTTTTAGTAATAATGTAATTTCAGTAACTTTATTATTTGGAATTTCAGTAATTGTTATTAGTTGGAGGGCATTTTTGGAATTTTGGACTTTAAGTATAAGTGCGAAAATTTAATTGTTGGTGTGAAATTATTCAATTTGAAATTTAAATGAAAAATTAATGGCAGGAATTAATTTTATTTTGAAACGGAAAGGAATTTAATAGTATAAAACGGAAAGGAATTAAATATAATTATATTTACTTCCTTTTTTGTTTTATTATTATTATTGTTGTTATTGTTTTTTTTATAAAAAGTTAAACCCCACCCCCTTTTCTTCCTCACGTTCGTGAGCCCGTCCGATGCCGCCCAAAGCCATTGCGTCAGTTTCTTCTTCATGACCTCCGTCCACCACTGCTCAAACATTGTTCGCTTTTGCCGTCACTAGATCGATCGATTTGGGTAAGATTTCTGCCGTTTGGGTTTGTTTTCGGTTGATTCTTGAATACTCATTTATTCTTGGCATCAATTGGTTGATACCCATTGTATTTCAACTTTGGATTCAAGTTTGTGAAGGTATTGAGGTGTTGTTCAGTGATGTTGGAGTTTGTTTTAGTGAGTTTTTATAAGTTTTATGCTTTGATTACCCTCTTGTGGATTAATTTTGGTTGTTGAGAAATTTTGGTAAAGTAATTTGGATGTGATTTTTGACAAAGCTACATATGGATAATTTATTTGAGACATTGGTAGTGAATTATGTATTTGATTCAAGCTTTAATCATGTAAGCCTAATTTCAAATTATGATTAGAGGGATGATTCAAGAATTTCATTCAAGATGAAGAAGAGTTTGGTTTGCTAATTATTTGGACTTAAAATTAAAGGTTTGGAAGGTGAATTCAAATTGAACCACACCTTAGATAAGGTTATTTGGAAATATTTTGTAATATTTGGGTGTTTGGAATTTGGCCTTAACTATTAATTTTAAAGCTTGGTTTATGTTTAGGCTTGATTAAGGATTCAAGAATTTCACAAAGATTCAATTGCTTTTTGGTTCGACCTAATATCAAGGTAAGTAATCTTACTACTGGAACTACCCACGGGTCAGGCATTAGATGTATGCTAGCATGTTAAATGAAGGTTATGGCAGAATGGCAGCAAGAAAGATTGATAGTATAACATGATTACAGTATGTTTTGTTACGAGATTCGAATTATTTATTTATGCACATAGACACTTGAATGCTAGTATGAGATGGTATGTACTTCCATGGTTGTATTTGATTTGATGATGTTGAGGTATACATATATGTGGTAGAACCATGATGTTGAGGTATATGTGTATGTTGTAGAGCCATGATGTTGAGTTTTATATGTATGTCATAGATTCGTAAAGTGATGATTATGATGTTGAGACTGTGCAAATGTCCTTACTGATTAGTTAGATGCCCATTAGATTTTGTGTTTCCTTCAGGATTCACCAGTTTGTGTTTCCTTCGGGATTCACCAGTTTGTGTCTCCTTCGGGATTCACCAGTTTGTATCTCCTTTGGGATTCACCAGTTTGTATCTCCTTCGAGATTCACCAGAGGTAGTGGGCATACTTAACTACAATAGGATAGGACTCAGTCTTCTTCTTGTTTCATGTGCATATGTGTCCCATGAGGACTAGAGCAATTTATATGTTTCACCAAAGGTTAGTATCTAGAGGACACAGATGCCTAGCCTGACCCCAGTAGTGGGGTTACTTACTGAGTATTTTATACTCATTCTTTCTCATGTTTTTGTTTCAGGTAAGGGTAGAAATGCACTAGCGATGGACAAGCGGAATTCGTGATCGAGGCACTGGGACTAGTTTTGACGCTTCCGCATCATGAAATTTAGAGTTCTTTTCATGTTTCTTTTAACTTTTAGTTTTGATGTTTAAAACTTATTTTTAAGAATTTTTTTCAGACTTATTTATTATCCTTTATGATTTATGGGTACCTTACTATTGTTTTAATATTTGAAATTAATGAAAGTCTTTTGAACTTACCTTATTTAATTAGCATTTATTTCATCATAACCGAGTGTCGTTTTGAGTTCCATGCATACATGTATTTAGTAACGGCCTAACTTAAGTCCTAGGGGGTCAGGTCGTTACAGTTAGATGGTATCATAGCGGAACCTCTCCCAGTAAGATGTGGTCCGGGGATGAACCAAGCGGAAGCTGGTGGGCATGTAACGACCCGAGTTCAGGAGGGGTACATGAATGACATGAATGAACTTGTATCACATCTGAACGAGATGGATCCTAAGGACATGAAAAAATGTCTAAGAAAGGCTTAAAAGAATTGAAGGTTACTACCTATGCCAACAACTAGGTGTACCTACTTTTTCGATGGCACAATCATAAGAACTCCAAAGTTAAGTGTGCTTAGCTTGGGTCAATCCTATGTTGGGTGACCTCCTAGGAATTTTCAAGCCTTTAAGGCAAGGGAAGAAGGGAGGATGTGTTATGTTAGAGTAACACAATCATTTAGGAAAAGGATTCTTTTTTGGATGCACAAATTGATAAAAATGAAAACCATTTTCATTGTTTTAATCCACTGGTTACCATAACCATCGCAGCCAACTTCCCACGTCCAAACGTGGATAAATTCGTTAATTATCAAATAATTAATCAATTAATTTAATTAATAAATATAATCATATTATATTTATATCCTATAGTTTGATATCATATATCTACTATAGTATTTTATCTACTACTTGATAATAAATCACATTTATATCTAATTTTCCTTCAAAATAATGTATCTCATACATTTAGCCAATTAATATCATATATAATTACCAGTCCATTATATAATATATAAATTGAACTTCCTCTTGTCAATTTGAACATTTCAAATTAACCCAAACACCGGTTCTCGACTTTATCTAACTACTAGGTGACTAATGGACTGTGGCTCGAAGCTCCAACGGTACGTGAATGCTGACTAAACTCTTAGCCACGAGATCACCATTCGTTAACTGTTAGTGTATTCCACTAAAGACCAAACAGCTGAACTCTTCTATCACAAATATATTTCTGTGTCGATGAGATAACCAATCACGAGACGATGACCTTCACAGATGCTCGTAAGTATGTTTGGCCCAATTTACGTTTTGCCCCTAATAAGTTACATCTCACTCTTAGGTACACTGATTCCTCTAATGAACAATACAACATAGTCCAACTATGTGTGAACACCTCTCGGGCCAAGAGAAAGTGTGTGGCGCCACATTGTGCAAGCCCGAAATAAGCACTTAAGAGAGTCATCTATCTACTTACCCTTCCTCGGTAAAAGAGTGAATTCCATCTTGTGTGGCTGAGTTCCCAACTCTCAAATCAGACGAATCCCCAAAATGGTAGGTCTGAAATGGTGGACCTGGCCACTTGCACCTATACAAATCAAAGGACCACCCTCAATGGCAGGAGTTCCCAAACTTACTCAGGATTGAGGTCATGTTACTATGGTCATCCTAGTGAAGTGAAGTCTCTGTCATGAACGGTGTTATAATAACGAGACGTTAACACTTCATGGTCAGGTTTTATACAAACTTTTTGTATCAGGAGCCCCCGCTCGCATGTCCCCAACACGAATGATCAGGATCAGACCATCTGTGACAAGTCACAACACTTGTGACCATTCCAAAAAGCGGGCTGCATCTGTAGCATTACTAGGATAAGGTTTCCTTCCTATATCCATATACTACAGACCATTTTGGTTATCACTCAAGACATGATCTACTTGTATGTCACCACATACATGCTTGAGTCATATACAGATAACCAGGGATTTTATGTTTATTGGTTTGTGGTAAAGTAAACAAAACAAATAACCGAGCAAAACAACAAGATATGAAGTAAATATCATATATTAACATCGCAAGTGTTCGTATATACTGTTTACAAACTACAGGACACGAGAGTTTAGGGCATCAACCTCAACAATCTCCCACTTGTCCTAAAGTGAAGTGAGGTGTACAAAAACTTAGTACAAAACAATAAACTAGGGCATAAAATCCCAGTACAATAAAATCTCCCACTTGCCCTAGTTCAGCCGCGGGTGATCTTGTAGACCCATGCTCCATAGGTGACTCTCAAACACTATAACCGTGAGAGCCTTCGTAAATGGGTCAGCAACATTGTGCTCTGAAACGATCTGCGTGACGATCACGTCCCCTCAATGCACTATCTCGTGGATCAGATGATACTTCTGCTCTATGTGTTTACCGTGCCTGTGACTCCTTGGCTCCTTGAAGTTCGCCAATGCCCCATTATTATCACAATATAGGGTAATGAGCCTAGACATATATGGAACAACTTTCAGGTCTGTCAAGAACTTTCTGAGCCAGACGATCTCCTTAGGAGCTTCGTAAGCCGCTACGTACTCTACCTCCATAGTGGAGCCAAGAATGCACCCCTACTTATTGTTTCGTCACACTACAACTCCTCCGTTAAGAGTAAAGACTGACCCTGATGTGGATTTATGATATTCTTTATCAGTCTGAAAGTCAGAATCTGTGTATCCTGTAAGGATCAACTCCCTCGAACCATACACAAGCATGTAGTCCTTCGTTCTTCGAAGATACTTGAGGATGTTCTTTACTGCAATTTAGTGACCCTGGCCTGTGTTAGACTGATACCTACTGACTATACCTACAACGTAGCAGATGTCTGAACGAGTACAGAGCATCGCATACATCAAATTGCCAATGATAGACGCATATGGGACCCGTCTCATCTCTTCAACCTCTTGAAGCATCTTAGGATACATTTCCTTAGACAAAGTGACTCCATTCCTGAACGACAGTAGGCCTCTCTTGGAGTCCTACATTGAGTACTTAAGCAACATCTTGTCAATGTACGATGCCTGAGACAGTACTAGCACTTTGTTCTTGTGATCCCGAAAAATCTGTATATCTAGAACAAACTGAGCCTTTCCCAAATCTTTCATTTGGAATTGGTTTGCTAGCCAGTTCTTAACTGCCGCTAGTAGACCTACATCATTCCCAATGAGTAGGATATCATCTACACATAACACTAAGAAGACTACTGAAGTGTTGATGATCTTTTTGTAGACACAAGGTTCATCAACGTTTTGGTCAAAACCATACGACTTGATCACAACATCAAACTATATGTTCCAAAATCGAGATGCCTGTTTCAGTCCATAAATGGACCGATTCAGTTTGCAAAGCTTTTGCTCTTGACCTTGAGCTATGAATCCCTCAGGCTATACCATATAAATGGTCTCCTCAAGATTGCTATTCAGAAAGGCCGTCTTGACGTCCAATTTTCAGATCTCATAATTATAATAGGCTGCAATGGACAGGAGGATGCGAATCGACTTTAACATGGCAACAGGTGAGAAAGTCTCCTCATAGTTGACTCCCTTGACCTAGGTATAACCGTTTCCCACAAGTCGAGCCTTGAAGGTCTGTACCTTCCCATCAGCACCCCGTTTGCGTTTGTAGATTCATTTACAACCTATAGGGCGAACCCTATCAGGCGGATCTATAAGATCCCATACTGAGTTGAAGTACATCGACTCTATCTCAAGATCTATGACCTTGACTTATTCATCCCGATCAACATCCTTCATTGTCTTCTTATAAGACAATGGATCCTCAACGTCGCCATCTGCTACCATAGCAAGGATTTTCGTGAAACCCAGATAGCGAACGGGTGAGTTTGTAACCCTCTAAGTCGAGGTTCCCTCAACTCTTGAGGTAGAACCGACTTACTGGATGAACTCCCATCAACAACTCTTGTTGATGTAGCAAGCTCTTCAACAACCCTTGTTGAAGTTTCAGTAGTTTCATTTGAAAGCTCACGCAACACGACTTTGCTTCGTGGACAGTGCTCTCTTATATGATCATTCTCTAGGAAAGTAGCATTTGTTGAAACAAACACCCTATTTTCCGTTGGATCATAAAAATAACCCTCTTGTGTACCTTTGGGGTAGCCTACAAAGAGGCATAACCTCGACCATGGTTCCAACTTCTTGGAATTAGCCTCAAGCACATGTGCAGAGCAACTAAATGCGGAAATGACGTAAACTAGCTTTACGCCCATTCCACAACTCTAGAGGTGTCCTTGCAACACTCTTGGAGGGAACACAGTTGAGTATTGCTACGCTTTCTCCACTGCGAAACCCCAAAACGAGTCTGGTAAGGAAGCATAACTTATCATCGAGTGAACCATGTCTAACAAGGTTCTATTTCTCCTCCCTGCTACACCATTCTGCTGAGGTGTACCAGGCGCTGGGAGTTAGGAAACGATTTCATGTTCTATCAAAGAGTCATGAAATGTGGAGTCTAAAAACACTCCATCTGGATCTGATCGAAGTGTTTTAATATGTCTATCGAATGCGTTTTCAACCTCAGCCTTGAACTCTTTGAACTTTTCAAAAGATTCAAACTTCTGTTGTAAAAGATAAACATACCCGTACCTGGAGTAATCATCAGTAAAACTGATAAAATACTCATAGCCACCTCAGACTCGCACATTCATAGGACTGCAAAGGTCAGAATGTACTAACTCAAGAGGCTCATTGGCTCTAAAACCTTTTCCAGTAAAAGGTCGTTTAGTCATCTTACCTCAAGGCAAGATTCGCACAATAGTAAAGAATTGTCTTCTAACTCACTTAGAAATCCATTGTTCACCAATCTCTCAATCCTATTGAGATTGATGTGCCCTAAACGTAGATGCCAAAGTTGGACATTTTCTTTTGGAGAAATTCATTGACGTTTTGATTGAGTTACAACAGTTTTGAACATTTCAGTATTATGGAGGATATTAATGGCTAACGGCCTTAACACATATAAATTCGATTCCAGATTTGCTGTGCAAATAAAGACACTAGCTTTATGAATAAATGCATTACTCAAATTGAAAGAAACAGTGTATTTACATTGCAATAAACACTTTACAGAAATAAGGTTTCTTTTTAGTTCAGGAACAATATATACATTATTTAAAATTAGAAACCTATTCTGGAAAGCTAACTGGAGTCCTCCCACTGCCACAGTTGAAATGATGTGCTCGGTGCCGACTCGCGTCGTCATCTCACCAGCCTCTAGCTGTCGCCAAGATTCAATCCTTTGAAAAGAAGAATAAACATGGTTAGTGGTACCTGAATCAATTATCCATGCATAATCATCATTCTCCATTAAACAAGTTTCGAGCACAAGTAAATCATATTTATCTTTATCCGCTTTGACTGCTTTCTTCTCCTCAGATACTAAGGACAGTTCCTCTTCCAGTGTCCATCTTGGTTGCAATGGAAACACTTTCCCTTAGCAACTGGTGGACGCCTCATCGGGGTGACAAACGATGGGTTAAAAACTCAGGATAGATCTCGAAGATCAGGTGATACTTCTGCTCTATGTGTGTTCCGCGTCGATGACTCCTTGGCTCTTTGAAGTTCGCCACTGCCCCACTATGATCACAATAGAGGGTAATGGGCCTAGACATATCTGGAACAACTTTCAGGTCTGTCAAGAACTTCAGAGCCAGATGGCCTCCTTACAACTTCACAAGCCGCGACATACTCTGCCTCCATAGTGGAGTCGGTGATGCACCCCTGCTTAGTGCTTCACCACACTACAGCTCCTCCGTTAAAAGTAAAAACTGACCTTGATGTGGACTTGCAAGAGTCCTTATCAGTCTGAAAGTCAAAATCCATGTATCCTGTAAGGATCAAATCCCTCGAACCATACACGAGCATGTAGTCCCTTGTTCTCCGAAGATACTTGAGGATGTTCTTCACTACAGTCCAGTGACCCTGGCCTGGGTTAGGCTGATACCTACTGACTATGCCCACAGCGTAGCAGATGTCTGGACGAGTACAGAGCATCGCGTACATCAAACTGCCAACGGTAGACGCATATGGGACTCGTCTCATTTCCTCTGCCTCTTGAGGTGTCTTAGGACACATTTCCTTAGACAAAGTGACTT